>NW_019417336.1:172995-176188 GCF_000390285.2 Anoplophora glabripennis | reverse complement strand
ATATTTGGTAAAAGCATTTACACTGGCCTAAACCAGAAGACTACAAAAAAAACAAGCTCCAGTCGTTCGCGTACACTAATGCCATATGCAATTACTTAAAATAAATGGATCGAGTTTCATAATGATCAACAGAGAGAAAAACACGAAAAGAGGACGATATAAGAGAGAGAAAATTAGAGAAAAAAGAAGAAAAAAACAAAATAAAAATAAGGACAAGAGGAAAGAGGGTCCAGAAAAGATCAAAAAACAAAGAAAAGGAGGAATGAGGAGACATTACACTCATTAGACAAAACTGAGAGTATTATTAAAAAGAGAAAATTGGAGATAGGTTGAGAAGAAAAAGACATAAAGCAGAAGGAAGAAGAAAATAAGAAAGGGCAAGAATCAAAGAAACATATAGAACTACGCGGAAAATAAGGAGTTTTCAGACGAAACATTCACTGTAGGTAACGTAACGTTATTGTGAAGTACTGGAATAGGAATTATCCAGGTATTGTAAAAAACGTTGAAGATGAAGACTACGAAATAAGTGTAATGGATAAAGTAAAGAAACATTGGAAGTGGCCAGATATTTCCGACCAAATTTGGTACATCAGAAGTCAAATTGTTAAGAACATTTCAGAACCCACCACGTGTTGGGTTCTGAATTTTAATTTTTAATAACTTTACTTACTGTAGGTAGTTTTGTAGGCGTTAGTTTCATGTTTTGTTACTTTTTGTAGAAAAATAAATAATATGTTCATTCACTGGTTTATCTTTGTTCATCAACTGGGTACGTATGTTCATTTACTGGTGATTTGGCATTTCTGTCAAAATTAATTAAAAAATAAATACAAGAATTAACTTTATATTGTTGTGTCTGGGTTTTTTAAAATTTAAAATAACAGGGCTTACTAATCGTATTGAAATATTTGAATTTACTATGACCCTAGTATCTGTAATCTAAATTCAAAGTGATAATATGTCTTATTTGTTCATTCATTGGTCGATTGACCCTATCTTCTTCCAAGTGAAAAATGTGACTAAAATATGAATAATTAATTTGAGAACTAGGCAATCTAGAGAGACAATCTGCAATTGTATTTTTATATGTGGTAATCAAACCGGAGGCGACGGACGCCTCGGCGTGATTAGCAATCATATCAGATCGTACGGAGATATGTTTTTATTAGATTTCCCTCAAATAGGTATAATTAACGATTGTAACGTCTGCGCCGCGTCACGGTCCTCCTTTGTGACTGTCGCCAGTCCTCTCCGCACAACAAAATAACGTAATGGAAGAGCTAATCAAGCAAATATATGTCAGACACTCCGACGGTCCGAAAAAAAAATCCGTCGCCACGAAAACGGGGCCACCCGCAGGGGGGACCAAACAGAAATATTATAAATTAAAGTTATATCTATTTGTACATGTGCAGTATTAATACCATCGACAGCGGAGAGCGAAATAAACAAGGGGGAGCTGCTAGGGGTGCAGTGGCGCCTCGGCCGGCGCGACAAGAGTGGACCGCGGCTCCGGTTAACCGGAGCCAGAGATGAGGACGAGCTCCGGAGCGCCGGAGCCGCGCTCTGCTTCAATAAAAGAGCCGCGGGCCGGCCGGTTCGAAAACAACAACACGTCTGAACGTCCCGACCCGAATACATGAGCATATTTATTTGTCTTTTTACTGTTTTGCTCCAGTTCGGGTTGTTTTGGTTTTAATGTCTTTCGGGGCGAAAACAATGAATCAGAAAATGAGTCATTGTCCGCTTCCTGGCGTTTAGCTGCGGAGCCGGGAATATGCTGGGGGCGGGATACGGTTCTTTCGAGGGCCCTGCCTTGATATATGTGAATTTAATGAGGGGCTCTGCCGACTTTTCCGGTTTTTGTCCGTATTCGTTAGAGGGACGATGTGAAATTAACATTATACTCATTACAACGCTTACAAATTGTGCTGAAAATCACTAAAAAAATAACTTCTATTAGACTTTTATTAATTTAAAGCAATAAAATTCATATTACAGGACGATTTCAAAAGAAGTATCAATTTATGTTCTAACCCAATTGAGTAAAATTTTCACTCTATTAGTATGAGTACAATTGAGTGAAACTATTGCATCAGAAATGAGTGAGTTTTACTCAAATCCGAGGTACTGTTAACTATCATTTGAGTGACTTTTGACTCTATTCTGAGCCAATTTTTCTAATTTTGACATATAAAGTAACATCTTTTTTCTTCAAGCGTATAATAATACTTATATTATATAGTGCAACACCTCCTTTAAAAGCAGCCTATTGTTTAACTAGTACAAATATTTTTCATTTTTTAACTAGTAAAAAAATGTAACAATGTGTAGATAAGTATCCTAGCAACGAATTAAAGATTCAAGAAGCTTTGACGTTTCATTAAGTGTCAGTTGAAATTTGATGTGGCGTTGGGTCGTTTTTAAAATGCCTGAAGAAATGCAGTGCACACCACCAGAATTACTGGAAATTGAAATACATCAGTGGCAACACTTATACCAACAAAGTCGAGAAAAATTTATGAAAATGCTTATGATAAATTCATAAATTGGGCAAAAGAAAATAATGCACATATTTATTCAGAAAATGTGATGATAGCATATTTTACAAGATTATCCAGAACACTGAAAAGTTCAACTTTATGGGCGCAATATTCAATGGTAAAATCTAAATTAAACATAATGTAAATATTGAGAAATATTCAAAATTAATTACATTTTTGAAACGACAAGGTGAAAATTATAAACCAAAAAAGTCGAAAGTTTTGTCTAAAAAAGAATTTGACGAATTCCTGAATAAAGCACCTGATGATAAATATTTAGCAACCAAGGTATGTACTTTTTAAATTATAGGTAGATATATATTTAACCTTTTTATATTTGTAATACAAAATTTTGTTATAATTTGTAAACTTCAAGTTATTTTATAGTATCCATTACGAGAATAATAAACAATTTTCGGAAATAAAGATAGCTCATTGGAAGAATGTTGTAAAAACTCATAAATATAGATGTCTTAAAATTACGTCATGTTTTAGAATTTCCTTGCATTTTCCAACTTTTTTTATTGTTACAAAATTAATAATTCTATATTTTTTAGGTTGCACTAATATTTGGAGTCACAGGAGCTTGTAGATGCGATGAACTCATTCAAGTAAAAGTTAATGATGTAAAAGATTTGGGAAATATA
>NW_019417336.1:170366-172505 GCF_000390285.2 Anoplophora glabripennis | reverse complement strand
GTAGTCAATTTTTTCTAGTTCCTGACTCGAAAATATTGAAATTTGAAGTATTTAACATAAAAAAGGTCCTCTTGTTAAATTTCACTAGGATGTGCCGTTTTCCAGTAAAATCGATTTCAGTCATTCCCAACGTGCTCCAAATTCAACTTTCATTACATAGCAAAATAAATTAATTGCAGTGTGCCTTGGGGAAAACAACTAGTCCGACGGTTAACAGAAATGTCAAGTATTTTTAGTTTCAAATTTGTGACATTTGAGTATTCGCAGTGCCGTTTTATAGTAAATAAAAATATCAAATAATTAAAAAATGCAACAGTATACATTTTCTGAGTATGTAGATATGCTTTTGACGTTAGGTGAATGTCATGACAGCGCAAAAGCAGCCGAACAACGATACGGTGAAAAGTTCCCCAACAGAAATGTGCCCAATTACAAAACATTTCTTTGCACAGAAAGGCGTTTGCGAGAACGGGGTACGTTAAAAAGGAACAATTTTGAGAGAGGCAGGCGTAGAATAATTTGAAATGTCCTGAATGAGGAAAATATTTTAAATTTAGTTGAAGCTAACGCCACACTTAGTACAAGACGACTATCAGTTCAAAATAACATGTCTCATATGACAGTATGGAGGATAATGAGAGAACAACAATTGTATCCCTATCATTATAGACAGGCCCAAGACATTTTACCACAGGACAGTCCCATGCGTAGACAGTTTTGTCAGTTGGTTTTAGACAGGCAAACCGAAGATCCGATGTTTCTATCGAATATTATTTTTACCGATGGAGCTACCTTTAGCAGAAGCGGTGTTTTTAATATGCGCAATGAACATATGTGGGCCGAAGAAAATCCTAATGCTCGGAAGGTAACCCATTATCAGCATTCATTTAAAATAAATGTTTGGGCTGCCACATTAGGAAATAATCTATTTGAATATCACATCATGCCTTGAAATTTAACCGGAGCAATGTACCATCAATTTTTGTCTACTAGATTGTATGAATTTTTAGAGGATATTCCTTTGGTAAGACGAGGTTCCTTATGGTACATGCATGACGGCGCCCCTCCTCACTTCAACCGTCAATGTCGACAGTGGTTAAATGAGCACTTCCCAAATCGCTGGATTGGCCGAGGAAATGATGCTGCCATAAATTGTCCTCCACGGTCACCAGACCTCAACCCAATGGATTTTAACGTGTGGGGTCAAATGAAACAACAAAAAGTGTATTTCCAAACTGTTGACAATGAGGAACAGTTGCGTCAGCGTATAGAAAATGCTTTTAATGAACTCAATGTGGAGAACAAACTATACCGGAACCTATTTTCTTTGAAAAACAGGTTACGTGCGTGCATTAGGGCAAACGGCGGACATTCTGACAGTTGAATCTAGTCTGTCTTCTTGACTAGGGCACATTTTCTGTTAAAGAAATTAAGATATTTGGTTAATTTGTTAAACTAAACTAAATGGTTTAAATCTGTTAAAATGTTACGTAAAAGTTTCAGCCGCTTACAATAGTTTAATAAATAATCTCATATGTATCTATTTTTTACCTTTTATTTATATCACCATATTTTTATTTGTTACTATTAAGAGTGTTAAAAATATTTGACATTTCTGTTAACTGTCAGACTAGTTGTTTTCCCCATGGCACACTGCAATTATTTATTTTGCTATGTAATGAAAGTTGAATTTGGAGCACGTTGGGAATGATTGAAATCGATTTTACTGGAAAACGGCACATGCTAGTGAAATTTAACAAGAGGACCTTTTTTATGTTTTATACTTCAAATTTCAATATTTTCGAGTTAGGAACTAGAAAAAATTGACTACAAAAAAGATATGATTAAATTTGTCCCTGGGTCCTGCATTTTCTCACGCCCCTGTAGCAAATTTTGAAATGTATTTTATGAGACTTATTAAGCACGTCAAGATTAATATTTCACCAAAATTTCGTGACTTAATGTCGAACCATTTGGATGTTACGCATTAAAAACTGTTTCCGAGGTTACCCCTTTAGGAGAGCGTAGCTCCCTTAGGAGCCGCCACTGACAAAAATTGTACTAAAGTTTTCGTCATTTTTCGACTTGTTTTACAAGCTCAGAAATTTTGAATACTTATTTCAGTTACACCTTGTATAT
>NW_019417336.1:94885-164006 GCF_000390285.2 Anoplophora glabripennis | reverse complement strand
CAAAAGACATAACTTTTGATAGATTTTTTATTAAATATCAAAATGGCCATTGTCATCGTGTTGTAATGGGCATACATAAAATTTCAAAAGTGCCAAAAGATGTTGCATCATTTTTAAGGTTGCCAAATCCACATGAATATACTGGGCATTGCCTTAGAAGAACCTCGGCAACTATCTTAGTTGATAATGGTGGAGACATTACAACCCTAAAGCGACATGGTGGATGGAAATCTACCAGCGTCGCTGAAGGATACATTGAAGATTCTGTAAACAATAAGAAACAGATAGCGATGAAAATATTAAACCCATTAGAGTATAATGAACCAAGTACATCAAGCGAAACTGTAAATATTGATCCTGAAAATAATTTAATCGAAGACTTTTCTGTTAATAATGGTACAATTGTTAACACTGAAACTGAGAACCTTATTACAAGTAACGTATTCAACGACAGAACTGTAAACTTTGAAAAAAAGACAGCCAGCAGCGCTTTAAATATCAACAACTGTACCATACAAAATTGCACATTTAATATTCATGTTAATAAATAAAGTTTGATGATAGACATGTAGGTAATTTAGATGTTTATTCGTTTAATTCAAATTAAAGAAAAATAATTGTTACATTTGTTTTTTTATTCATGAATAAAGTGGTTAAAACTGTCATGTTTAATTAATCAATAAAATGTATAAAATGTATAAAATAAATAGTATTACCTACCTACTGATTTTATTTTGTGCTGAGATTGAACATCGCGTTATCCGCTATAAATTTTCAAAATTAGTAATTTTTTATATTCACGCTTGAAGAAAAAATAGTATATGTCACTCGGAGTGGAAGGCTCATTATGTGTTTTGCCCAATTTGCTCAGCCTCGGCTAACGCCTCGGCGAGCAAACTTTTGGGCTCAACACATAATGATCTTCTTCTACTCCTAGTAACATAATATACTATTGTCAAAACGTACTTTATGTAACTAGTTACATAATGAAAACCATTATGCAACTGGTTCCGAAAAATTTGTTATGTCACTAATTGCAAAAAGAATTAAACAAAATACAACAGAAAAATAATAAAGAAACTTTTATTTAAGTCAGTGATTTTATAAATAACACTTTATTAATTATTTATTCATTATTGTTATTTAATTATAAATATTCACAACGCAGTTGGTACAGTTAGTGAAACTAATTCCAGAAGAAATCTTATTTGTTGAACTCGCAGTAATATTCCGTGATGTTACTGGTATTACAAGGTTCTCCAAGAATATCACCGAAAATAGTTTTTTTTATTTTCTATAGAATTTTCGACATATCCTTCTGCAACAGAATTGGACTTCCAGCCGCCGTGTTGTTTTATTTTTAATAGGTTGGCCCCAGAATCTGTAAGTAAAGTGGTCGAAGATCTTCTGAAACAGTGCCCCGTGAATAATAATCTTTGGTAACTGACCAATAGTATTAATTCCTGCTGGTTGTACACCACATTTACCATTTCTATATTTAACAAAGAATTTATTGTGTTTAATATTTTCTAGGCATAGGTTTCTATATTCTTCCTGATAATATCAAGGAAGCTTAGTCCTTCTATATCTCCCGGGGTGATTACAAATTCACGAATTACTCTTGTTTTTGTATTTGGAATATTTACTCGAAAATACGTCTCGTCATCTGTAATATCTTCAACACGTAAAAATGTTAATTCTGACTTCCGACATGCAACGGCTATTCCCACAATCAACACAATCTAAAGCAAAAAATGCGAATTAGTAAACTGACAACTAATTGATGCAATTATTAGTTACCTTAGCCATTAAAAGATTATTGTCATCCGCCTCCGTCAAAAACTTCGCAATATTTACTTTTGAAAAAACGTTTGATTTCTTAGCGTGGTATCCATCAGCATGCCTTTTCAAAAATGCTATCAAACTGTTGTATGTTTTAATGTCTATACTTTTTTTAAAGACAGCTATCAAAAAAGTAACTCGAAAGAAGTGACGCTTAGTTGGCAAATTGCAAATAAGTGGCAAAATGAAATTTCACTTTTTTTACTGCCCATGACGACCTATTGGCTATTTTCTTTATTTATTATTTATTTTTCTTTATGCAACTAATTGTTTAATTGCTAAACGTTAATTTTAGAAGTTAATATCGTGGATATAGGTTCTAATATATCCAAAGAAACGTATCGAGGAAGAAAAATTTCAAAAAGTTAACATTACGTTACCCTTTACAACTAACAAAGTAGGACGTGCAAAACAGAGTTATAAACAAATTGTTCCAGGGTCAGGCAAAAGCCGCTAGGAAATTTGCGTTGAGTGACCTCAAAAACCCCGAGGTAACGAGTTTCGGCTAAGTTTATGACGAATTTCCACAAAACTCCAGGAGACGACGTGGAAACCGGCTACCCTAGGCACTAGGTACCTCGGAGACCGTTACCGTCGTGATATTCGTGTTCAGCGACCCCAATAACCCCCGAGTAGCAAAATTGAACTCATTTCCGTCAATATTTTCCGAGTTATAAATTTTTCATATTTTAACTCTTCGAGATGCAATTTTAAGAATGCATTTTTCTTATGCACCGATGCAATTTTCATTTCTCATTGATCGCATAGGGTCACAAACTTTGTATACGCTCTAATGAATCGAATGCAAAAAACCGCATCACGATCCATCTTACTGCACAGATTTCGGAGGTTTAGTGTTTCATTTCCTCGACTAGTACATGTTTCTAGATTTTCTAGCTTCAGGAATCTGGCAACGTTTGTCGGTATTTTTTCCGAACGTGTTAATGCCTAAGCAATGCCCCTTTTTTGTGCACTTCCTCGCATTACACTCAGTACAGAAAAAGTAAAATACTATAAATCAATCATAATTTCAATAACAATTTTTGGATATAATATGCTTTGTAGATTATATTACACCCAAACATTTTTAGTTTGTCGCCAACATCTCAAAGAAATAGAAAATATGATTTGCTTTAATTTTTATCATTTAATCCACAACAAAATCAAAGCCCATTCGCTTGCTATATCCAAAACGAAACGCACGGTCTTTTTGGAGCACATGTAAAATTAACCTAACCAGACTAAAATTAGCCGGTGTTTAGCAAAAAGCATTTCGAATCGGACAGAACACGGCTTTAGTTTTAACATATCAGAGGCTGTTACAGATTTTTCGATAGCATACCTACCTACCTTAAAACAAAACATGCATTTTGTCTTCTTCCACTGACGAGGCCGTTCCTCAGGCACAGATGCTGGGGAAGGTAAAAATTAAAATAAGTGGGTATATGTGGTTAGGCGCCCTTCCGCTGACGGTCGGAAATGGTTGGAAATTTAATTCAATCCAATGAATATTTTATAACTAGGAACGAAAACCATTATGATCAGATATTTCTTTAATATTATTTAATGAGGTTTTGCAAAAGTAACATTACTTGTGCATGATAAAAGGTGATATTAAAAATTCACACAAATTGCCTATAATTTATATAGGAAATACAATACTGTTGAAAATTTTTAAATTATTTTTGTTTTCTAGAAATTGTCTTTAAGTTACAGGAAAAAATATATAAGTACCATAAATTACTACACATATAGATTTTATTTAACAATTATAGCATTAATTAACGTTAGGCAACACATAAGTATAGGAAGAAAATAGTAATTTTTTATTTTTTTTCAGTATTTAACACCTTTTGATGAAAAAAAAAGGAATTTTGCGTAACAAAACATTTTCAATTCACAAAATGAATATATGATGCAAAATTTATCCTTTAAGTGATTTTTAGCAAAAGTGACAATTTCAATCATTCGGATTACAATGAAAAAAAAATCGCAGCGGTTTCAACTCTTACAGGTTTCTTTGGGATACTTTGAGGTAAAAAAAAAAACTCAAAAATATCCGTAGCCTCTTCACTATTTGTAAAGTTATCTCAAGTTTAGCGAAAATTCCTTAAATACGTTTTTTTACCTTTTTTGAACCAAATTTCTTGCATTGAAACAATTTTTTGATTAAAAAACGATCAGAACATCTTATAAGTAGAGAATACTTTGAAGTTTTCAAAACCCTATTTAGATTGTATGATCATTAGTTCTCTAGCCAAAAAGGTAATTTCTGCTTTGAACGACGGTAACTCGGCGACAATTCGTCGTACAAAGCCCTTAAATAGCTTAAATTAAAGAGGACGAATCAAACTAATAAAGCTGACAGGTGGAATTGCCAAAAAAATATATTATAGCCCGCGGAATTTTGATTTTTTTCCTCTGAATTTCTTATGATTTCTTGAAAATGATTAACGATGAAAATGTTTGAATTTTACATCCTGAAACTAAAAACTTCAGACTTTAATTTGTTTTTTATTGCTATAGGTACGACCAAGTTACAGCCTTTGGAAAATCTCCTAGAGATTTATGATTTTTTTACCCTTCAACTTTTGTGACTAGTGTATATGTTTTAGTGCATATTTTCACAGTACATACTCTACATTATACAGGGTAGCCCATCGAAAACGTACCGCAAGGCATTACAGGGTAGTAATGAACTTTTCGGCAAAATCCAAAAACAGGTAAAGTTTGCTTCTGAGGGGGACAACTTTTGGCGCAAAAGGCATAGCAAAATCTTCAACCCCCTAAGTGGGGTGCCATCCCCCAATTTTTTTTTAATGGGAATGGGGGTCAATTGGAGGGTCATTAGAAAGGGCTTTTAATTCTCTATACATCGATTCTTACTTTTTGAAAATCGATCCATTATTTTAGAAAATATGCAGCTTTGAAAATACGAACAATATTTTTGACGAGAAATGCGAAAATCGATTTAATTTTACTTCAAAACTTACGGTATTAGCTTGGTAAATTCCTTCAAAAGAATTCGCTGTTTTTTTTTCTGATTTGCGAATTCTTTAGCCTGATTTTGGTGAGCAAAAAATTGTCCGCTTTTTGTTTCGTATTTAGATAGGCCACAAGAAGTTGCTAGATAACTGTCTTGTGACTTGTAGTTGAAGAGTACCAATACTGCCGAGTCTTTTAAATTGATTAATTATGGTGTACTCAATTCCAGAAAGAGTAGAAATTATTGAGCTTTTTTTCAAAAACAATGAATGCGGAAATCGGGTCGCCGAACTGTTCAACCAACGGCATCCTGAGAAACATGCGTCTGGAAAAATTGTTCGCGAATTGGTGGCCAAATTTCGCGAAACTGGCTCCGTTCATAACAAAAAGAGGCAGGTTGAAAATCCGGTACTAAATGAACCTACGGAAATAGCGGTATTGGGGCAAGTGGCAATGGATAGTACGCTGAGTACAATGCAATTGGCTACTGCGACAGGAGTGAGTCGTACAAGTGTCCAACGAATATTAAAAAAATACAAATTCCATCCTTATAAGATTCGGCTAGTGCAAGAGCTAAATGAAGACGATTTTGATCGTCGTTTGCAATTTTGCGAAATAATGACTGAACGAGCGATAAACGATAATTTCCTCTTTAATGTGTGTTTTTCGGACGAGTGTACGTTCTTCTTGAATGGTTTAGTGAATCGCCATAATTGTCGTTACTGGGCTGATACCAATCCAAGGATTTTCCATGAGACACACTCCCAACACCCCCAGAAGTTGAATGTATGGGCAGGTATTTTTGGAAATTCCATTGTAGGTCCTTTTTTCCTTCCTGGAAATTTGACAGGCGATATGTACTTGGATTTACTACAAAATGTCATCGACCCAGCTCTAACAAATATCATAGAGGACGACCCTGCTTACAATGAACACGAACTGATTTTCCAGCAAGACGGAGCTCCTCCACATTACTCGCTCAATGTGCGCAATTACCTAAATGAGACGTTTCCAGGACGCTGGATAGGACGAAGAGGTGCAATTGAGTGGCCCCCTCGGTCACCCGACTTAAATCCTTTAGATTTCTTTCTCTGGGGGCACATTAAAAGCAAAGTTTACAGCACTCCACCTGATACCTTGGAAGATCTGCGAGGACGAATCATTAATGTATGTCGCGAAGTAACACCGCAAGTGCTCCAGAATGTTCGACAACGGTTTGAAGACAACCTGTATCATTGTATGCAAGTTGGCGGACAACATTTTCAGCATTTACTTGACTAATACCGTAAGTTTTGAAGTAAAATTAAATCGATTTTCGCATTTCTCGTCAAAAATATTGTTCGTATTTTCAAAGCTGCATGTTTTCTAAAATAATGAATCGATTTTCAAAAAGTAAGAATCGATGTATAGAGAATTAAAAGCCCTTTCTAATGACCACCCACTTGACCCCCATTCCCATTTGAAAAAATTTAGGGGATAGCACCCCTACATAGGGGGTTGAAGATTTTGGTATGCTTTTTGAGCCAAAAGTTGTCCCCCTTAGAAACAAATTTGACCTGTTTTTGGATTTTGCCGAAAAGTTCTTTACTACCCTGTAATGCCTTGTGGTACGTTTTCGATGGGCTACCCTATATACCGTGAAGATGTAGTTCTACTTCCAGTAGAACTACAAACACAGAGGTAGATTAATAATTTATAAATTTCAATAGAACAATATTATAAAATTTTGTTGTAATAAAAGCAATACATTTTCTTTGGAATTATTTCCAAAAAAATTCTTTTGAGAGTGTTGAAAATAAATGGTAATGCTAATTGCTGGAATCAGAAATATTTTGAGCATGACAATTCACTAGTTTCGAGACTTTAATTGAATTTATACCCGTACAAAATACAAAAGCTAAAATATACTGAATTTACCCTGCGGCCAACTTTTTCTGGTTAAAACTTTTGTTTTCCATTCTCGATGGAAAAAAAACCCAAATGCATTTATATAAATGTTTCTACACGAATGCTTGCCAGCAGTTTTAAATAGTTTTTATTATGTTTTTATATGTTTAGGGACAAGAGTACATAAATCTGGTCTAGGCTTTTAGGTGGAGCCAGCGACCATCGCTGGAACAGCTCTTCGTCGCGAAATGGTCCTCAAACGCTGAGCAGTTTCGTCCGGAATGCCGACAAGCCGAACGAAATTACCGGGGAGTCATTTTTTTTATTTCTGTGCGGTCGGTTGTAGGATTTCGATGACGCTAATGACGAAACAAACTCGAACTCGACCCCAGACGGTGCCGTGTCTTCCAATTCGTTTATCACCGAAATTGTTACTTGTAGTTACACGATAATTGGACCGAATTCTAGTGGGCAATCCTTTCTTTTTGGACGATCAATAGTCTCTAAAGACCCAATAAGTGCATTCAACGACTAAAATCAACATAAATTTTATAAGTTTTCGAGATTTCTGTCAATGCGTGATAGTATTTGAAACATGAGTAAAAAAGAATATTTAATGATTCGTGGACAAGGAATGGTTAAGACTTGTAGTCAGGCTAAGAAGGGTTTTAATTTTTACAGTTTTCTATTTATATCAGAATGAAATTTTGTATATTCATCTTTTCCAGTATCCAACAACTGTCCTGAACAAAACCGAGAACAAACCTTATTCTAAGTTTATGGTGGCAATACTTTCATCTTCCCGCATTTTTTTCTAAGTAACATTCAATGCTGTCAAAATCAGTTGCTTAAAATATCCCCATAAGAAATAATCTAATGGATACAAGTCGGGTGCCCATGCAGCCCAAAGTATTGGCCCATACCTTCCGAATTGTTAGGAAAGTGAACATCTAGCCAGTTTGTAACTAGAATTGTGGAATGAGCAAGCCTTGTTGAAATATTAGTCTTCTAAAATCTAAATTGTTATTATCTAGTGCTACAAAAAAAAATTATTGACTTGACAAATTATTGATTATTGACAAAAGATTGACTTTTCGATTATTTTCTAATAAACACTGTTAAAATCTTGTTTCAGTTAATACGGTTTTCATTGAAAATTTTTTTAAATTTAACATGATTAAAAAAATATTTAAAATTAAATTCTGCTGTGAATTAATATTATTATTTTTCAAATCGGTCAATGAAAAAAAAATTCGGTACAACTTTAGGGGTGAGTCATCCCCAATGAACATCTTGTAGTGCTTCAATTAACTTTAAATCATAGTCAAAGATCAGTAATAAACCTAAATCGTGTACTAAATTTGATTCTTCTGCGGTAAAGTGATACAGAGATATTAATTTTTTTCGAAATTTAGGGCCCCACTTTGGGGGCTAATAACTACTCAGGGGTGCAACTTTGTATATAGGTAAGTTTGGTTAAATTACAATATTTTGGACACCCCTACATACACCTGCCCTGTGTCGGTTCTTATGCAGAACACCCTGTATAGAAGACACGGGGAAAATTTTGGTTATAACTTTACAGGTTTACCAAAACCAAAGAAAAACGTGTATTTGTCGTAGAATCAGAATGCAACGGATATGTTTATCATAAGTATTTACAATTGAAACCCAAACAAATAAAACACAATAGATTTTTCACTTACTATAATCACGGCAAGTGCACAATATAACCATTTGGCATCAACAGTTTTGCAAAAATTCCCCAGAGAGTTGCAGAATACATAAAACTTCCAAATGCATCCAGTTACACTGGCCATTGCTTGAGAAGGACGTCTACCACCTTCCTCGCTGAGGTGGAACTGATATTCAAACACTTAAAAGATATGGAGGGTGGCAGTCAACTAGTGTGGCTGTGTTTCAATAAGTTGAAAATTTCAAAAAGTTTTTCATCAGCAAGAACTACTATCGAAATAAATGAAATAGACCTCTGAGTTTGCAAATCGATATTAAGAAAACGTAGTCCAAAAAAATGAAATTTGAACCATATATATCCTCACTATTACTCTATTGTGTGATGAAATTTCAGTTAGTTTCGTTATCCCATTTTTTAGTTATTAATGTTGAAGAAATCACGATTTTCTGCCTACAAAATTGATACCTCTCTCTTTAAGTCGTAATTTTTTTGTTAATTGATAAAAAAATTCCAAATTTTTATTGACGATAAGTCGAACTATCGTCTTTAGTACTGTGAGGGTCATTTGTCTCGAAGCTCTTTTTTTATTTTTAAGCAAAACAGAAGGGAGTGCTATCTCCGTAAATATTGCATTCTTGTACTTTTTAATATATATGACAATGTCTCCAATATTTAAATAAACAATTTTCCTTCAAACTGTTTTTATTAACATTGGCATTACTATACAGGGTGTCCCAGAATAACGTGTATAACGGTAGACCACAAAATTGATGTATGGTGTATGTATCCATTCATAACGTTGTAGGAGTTATAAGTTTTAAAAACACTCTGTATAAGCCCAAAATGTGTAGATTGAAAGCAAAAGTCCACACCCCAAAGATAATCAAAATCGAATAATACATATTCGAGTTATTCACAAAATTCAAAAAATTTTCACGAACTTTGAGGCCATCTAGCGGCCAAAAGAAGCGATTTCGGATATAGGTGAATTAGCCCAAATCTGTCTACTTCGAGTCCACGAATCTGTGGTCTTCCGTTGTCACTTTAGTAAACGATTTTGAATTTAGTAAAATAGCCATTGTCAGTCAAAATGCGAAAAACATTTTTTGGTCTTCAAATAACTTTGTTAAATAAAGTTTTTAATAAAAAACAAAAAATAAAAGTACTGCTTAAGAAAAATGTTCTTTTTAATTTTTTTTAACACTGTATATTTTACCATATACTTGATTATTGTTCTTAGTTTTTTAGGAAAAGCAAAACATATTTTCAAGAATAACTTTTTCTCAAAAAATCAACAATAAAAGGATTGCGATACCCCATCCGGAGACATACCTACTAACTATTTTATGTACAAGTACACATTTAAGATTCTCCTAATATAAAAACATATTTTCTTATTCATTCTAAGTACATCTCGTGCTATTTATAGGCCGTAATAAATAGATAAGTGGCCCGCTGCCAAAAAAACAAATAATTCGCGTAAAAATAATTAAGATTTATCAGACGAATACGTTTGGAAAAAACAGGGACCGACCCGTCAACAAACAAACACCTCCGTGACTCAGCCCCCGGTAATTCCCAGCCCGCGGCCGGCTGTCAGTGCTGCCACCCGGCGCCCCGACGTCGCTGGGGGCGCCTCCCCACACGAGGGGACGCCCTTCGCCATCCGTATAAATTGTATCTAAATGTATTAATATATGGTGTGTTGTTACAATCATCTCCGATTGTATAAGTATTTGGTAATCAGGGTTTAGCAGCGTCCGTCAGGCAGGCGGCTTCGGCGTCGCGACGCTGGGCGCCTGGTCTTGCCATCAGCGTCTGTCGAAGCGTCCTCCGGCGCGCCGGCCGCCGACGCGGAGTCAAACGTAAAAAACCTCTGTTTGTCAGTTTGTTTGTGGACTCGTCATTAATTTTTCGCCATGTACGGGGTGTTCCGAGACAGAAGTCCTGAAAATTGACATTTACCATAAATTAGTTTGACGTTTATAGTAAAAATATGTATCGATCAGATTTTAGTATACCGTAATCATATAAACCATACAAAGTATTAATAGCCATTTGCTTCTAGTCGCCATATTTGTTATATCCGCCATGTTGACAAATTCTGATTTCTGATATTAAAAGAAAATAATGTTAAAATATTATCTATCATTTATTTTATGAGCTACGCTATCAGATAAATCAAAGTAAGGACTTGCCACAAATTTTTATCTTTGTAGGATGTAGGCATCTATCATTATTATTTATTACATATAATTCTATTATTACTCTATACAACAATTTGCATCTTCTTGAGGGCGCCGTATTCTTTAAATAGTGTTTTCCATAAAGGCAAATAATTTCAAACATTTAATAACAAAATAATCTAAATCTTATCAAATAATAGGAATGTTATGTCATGCCATCTGAGTATTTTCAAAGACGCCGCAGCAAAACGAATAAACAGGTACAAGAAACAATCAAACCATAAAGGTTTTAGGTACTGAGATCTACGAAAATACTAACTTTTTTATATATAACTCCACATGTTTTGTTTTTGTGCTTACTTTTGTTCTACACGTTTTACTTTTCAAGATTTCAGTATCTAAAAACCCCAGAAATTTGACTATTTCTCGGCCATGGATACAGTCACCTTAAGACATGTTTTCTTAGATCTCTTGTCCTGTATATCAATGGTATTACGACTCTAGTGTTAAATAAAATGTCAATGTCCGCAAAGTTTTTTATCTAAAAAAAAAGTGTTCGCGGACTTATGCTTATAAGATCTTTTTTCTTAATTTTGAACAGAGGATCTTCTGCGGGATTTTGTCGGCAAACATTGTATCGCTTTTATATAAAAAAAGAAAAATGTTACTTTGCGATTCCTATTCTACTCCCGAAAATAAATCACTTTTTTGCAAGATTACTGCACCAAAAACCGTTTCAAGATAATAAACACTAGAAATTAGAGATTTTTTAAAGGACATTTTGCCCCCTCTATTTACATAATTGATTACGTTGATACTATACTGTTACTAGAATTTATATCATAAAATGACTACCATAAAGCTCAGTGGCGTAGAAATTAAAGATTTTTATAAGGGTTTATGCTTCTGTTTATGTCACTGATTTAAATTCTTGATAACACTGTTTAGTCTACAAGTTCTTAATCTGATAAAGTAATTTTGTGTATTCTCTGCATAGAAAATTTAATACGTGACTGACTTCGCATAGTGATCCGATAATATGTTACGCTTGCGCGTACACACTTACAACATTTTATTTCTACGGCTATTCCTGTCATATATCTGTTTCTATATATATTTTTTATCGTATTTAAAAAAGACTACTGTCGTTGAATGATTTGACTTCTTACAACCCCCCCCCCCCCCTCTCAATATCCAGCTGGGATTGCCTGAGTGCGTGTCATAAGCGTACAAGTGGAAAAGGCGTGTTAGTATTTTTCTTATAATTAGAGTAGTCGTAAACGACCGATTTAACAGATCGAGAACGTTGTGACAGTTCGAATATGAAACGCAGAGAGTGGTGACATGGAAAAGTGCAGTTCTTTAACAAGAGTGTATGTCAGAAGTATTTATCGGTGTTTAAAAGCTGTGTAAATATATAAAAGCAAAGCAGGTAGCAAGAAAAATTGGCTATAACGTTAAATATGTGATTCGCGCATTTTGTTTTAAATCGAATTTCCAACATTAAAAAAAACTATCATCAAGAGCAAGACGCCAATAAAATAATAGTATCAAAAATGAAAATTTATTGTCAGGACGAAACGTGGATAAATTAAGGATTGGCAAGATTTAGATATCAATGACAGACCAGAAGGATTTCCTAAGGAATTAAAGGCACCCTATGAGAAAGGACGGTGAATAATAATTACACATATCAGAAGTGGATGCGGTTTTTTGGATAATTGTTTACATAATTAAGTTCACACGAACAGATTACCACGAAAATGTGGATGAAATGGTTTGCATCTATTTTGCCTTACATTGAACCTGGTACTGTGATTGTCATGGATAATGTGCCTTACCGTAATCGACGAATAGAAAAATTTCCAATATCTGCATGGGAAAAAGGCGAAATATTAGGAGATGTAAAAGTACTTCTGCAGGAGACGATTAGCAAAGCAAGTGCGGAGACATAGAATAAGCGTATTTTCCACAAAAAAAGAAGAATAAAGTATGTGGTACCTGGATACAACAGTTGAACTTATAACAGAACCATTTCATACCTTGTCGCCTTACGATTGAACGAATCTACGTCTTGAGAATGACCACCTACTATTTTGGCGCTGTAGTAGTAAACGGTGAATTTTCGGCCGCGTTTATCCCGTACACCCCGTACAGCACCGGACTGGCGGCAGCATCTCCGACTGGCCTCCTTGGATTCTTGTTTACCAAAGGCGACCTGGGAATCACTTATCATGTTTGTTTATTAAATGGAACCGTTGGCAACGGCAATGGGGCCCCGATAATTTATAAGAGATTATTCGATTTGTTTATTGGAGAATAACTGCGCGATCTGGAACTTTCAGATTTCATCAAATATTTTCCTTGCGTAATGGGCGCGGGGCCCAAAACGGCCAATAATATAAATCATATCGGTTGTTTTCGTAACGCGAATTAACTTTTATTTTTTTCCTGTTGTTGTTTTTTTTTTTGGATCCGTTCCTACGAAAATGTTCCGAACTATTTCACATAACAGCGTAAAATATAAATAGAGTGACACTACACTCAGAAAACGGTTTGGTTTCAGCAGCACAAATCCAGATTCAAGTGATAAAGTTGACAACCGGCAGATGGAATACGGCCAATTGACGTAGTTTCCGAAATCAGGTGGTTGTTCTGCGCATGTCTTTCCAGCAGCAAACAGGTGTGTGGAATATCGAGATTATTTCGTGCCGGATTGAAGTAAATGTAAAATCTGACACATTTTATGACAGTGACTTTACCAATGGATTATAAAAGCCGAGATCCGAGCACGAAAAGACAGTTGGGTAAAGAGCGATAATCCCGCACGACCCCCGCTCCATCCGAGGTCATTTATCCTGCCGGATATTGCCGCGCAAAGAAAAGACAGTCCGAGATCCACAGCACCGCGCTGATGCAGGCGACTTAGACATCAACTCCTGAACGCAGGATGAGTCGAAATTTTTCTGTCTATTTCAGGACCGTCAGGATCAAGAAAATAAAACAAAGACACTCACACTCCATCCCAACCTACCTGACAGTTAGTGACCGCGAAATCAGTCGCGAACTCCGCTACCTTATTTCTCTTCCCGTGCCAGCCTAAAGGCCACCTTAGCACGACACTCCCCGGAGTTTACACAGATGTACCTTCGATAGAAGAGCGACAACCAGGACAGGAGGAATCCCGCTCGACTCCGCCCCATCCGAAGACATTTTTCCTGCCAAGGATATTGGCGTGCGAAAAAATAGTGTTGATCGGCATTTCTCAGCGCGCAAAAAGTCCTTTCCTTCTTGGTATCGGCCTCTCTTATCAAGGTTCTCCTATCCTTACCCCTGAAGATCCATATTTCTGTTTTCCTTCTCGGAGAACTCAGGAGCTACCATTACCATTCCCTCCGCGAACATTGCATCGGCTTGTCCCGTCTGTTTCTGGAGTTCCTTGCCCCTGAAGATCCTAGAGTCGCTTTTTCCCTCTTTTTCCCTCAGGAACTACAGTTATACGTTTCAGTCTGGGAACAGTACGTCGGCTTATCCCGCCTGTCTCTGGAACCTTTTTCTGCAGTTCCAAGGGTCGGTTGAAATCTCTCGAAGTGACTTACTTACACCTCCCTGCCGACTAACCACCAACCTGAATTAAAAAGGAGAATCAGGTGAAATTTCCAGAAGTACCAATTACGAGATTTTTCGGATATTAGTCTAGACCGCTTACCAATTTTTTTTAGTGAACAACATTAGTAAATAAATGGAAATGTATACAGGGTACCCTGAAATGCATGTACTAGCGAGCCCTCCTAGATTCTTAAGGCCAAACTACGACGATTTACGCTAATTTACCTATATGCAAAAATGCACCGTAAGGGCGCTAGAGGGCGTCAAAGTTTTTGAAAAAAATTTCAATAATAATCAGTTATAAAACGGAAAAGCGTTGAACGATTAAAATAAAATTTGGTATGTGGCTTTTCCTAAAGCAATTAATGTTTATTACCGACTTGCACAAATGCCTTGGATACCTCAGTTAAAAAAATATTCATATTTTTTTTTGTATATAATCTGATTGTCACAATTATTTTTCTGGAGAAAATTAAAACTTTTTAAATAAATTCTGCCTCTTCCAAAATAAATTAGCGCATATCGTCGTAATTTGACCTTAAGAATCTAGGGTGGCTCGCTGGTACATGCATTACATCCTGTATATTGTATATATTGAAAGTGGTTTTTTTTTTTGGGACCCCTGGTTTACACTTTTCTACACTGCTGTTATCCGGTCGACAGCTTTTTGTGTGATATCCGAGCTCAAACAGAAAAGTCGTCACCACAGAAGAAAGTGTTAGGTGGCAGAAGTTATCAAAACTATAACCTTGAATTACTGGAAAATGCCATTAGCGATGTTTCAACCAAGGTAACAAGGTAAAAGGGAAGCTTCTGAATTTTATATGGTACTCAAATCTATCATCATGAAAATCCGCACCAAAAAAATTGGGGGCGAGACTTTGTTGTCTTCGGAAGAAGAAAAAATATTTGCTGTAGATATTGGAAAGGCTGACAGAGGATTTTCCCTTACTCAATATGATATGAACTATATTTAGGTAAAAAATAAAACACCATAAAAAAACTTGCGATGATGTGGGCAAGTGGTGAACTTTTCCCGCAATTCGTAGTTTATAGAGACAAGATATCAAATGAAGATGTACATAATTTACACAAAGTCTTATTATTTCCTTAACTTTACTTTAAAATAACATATTTACATAGCTAAAACACTATGCTGCACTCCTACGCCACAAACGAATCTAAACATGTGGTCTGCTAGACCACTCTTGACAAAACAACAACACAACGGGTGATTACGTGATTAACCTGATGGATTGTGCCAAAACAGGTCACATTTTTATTTTATTTTAAAATGTAACAGTACAACGTAATGGGATGTTGAATAAGTTATCGTTTTTTCGTGAAAAGCAATGCTTTATTTAAGAAACTTAGTAAAGAACATGTCACTGAAAGTATTGTTCATCGTTAGCCATTACTTTTTCCTATCTTTCTGGTAGCATTTTAATTCCACATCAGAAAACGACACGTCTTTTGAAGCTATCTAAGACCAGAAGAAGAATGGAAGTGCTACTCGACCAGGCCATGTGCCATCGTTTGACATGTTTAACACTATGAAAAAAAAGTAGTTTACACTTCGGCGAAATAACATACGCTGAATTTCAAGCATACTTATAGTACTTCTTTATAGGTGTTGGAAAACACTGACTTATTCAACGATAAAAAGTAACAATATATTGTAAAAAGAAAATATACTCAAATGCCTACTTCTAAACTATCTAAACCACGTGTTATTATATACCCTTTCAGATATGTAAAAAGTGTACCTATGTGATTTTCCACAATTTTTGTTACGCAAAATAACATCTTAATCCTTTATTTCTGCAAAGCCGCGTTAATTTAGGAGTGGGAATGTGCTAAAAACACATACCAGTGCAATAATTCTCTACCAGAACCACCCTGCCACTTCCACCCGCCTGAAATTTTTAAGTAAACATATTTCTATTACTTCCCCAGCCGGAAGCAAGGAAAGACATCGACACAATCAGTAAATAAATGATGCTTTAGCCCGTAGTTCTATAAACACAAAAATAAGAATGACGCCAAGTGAGTTCTTAGGACTTCTGGCGTCCACATGCAGGGCGCCGCGGCGAGCGTCGCCCCAGCCCGGCGTCTTCATCCGACTATGACTTTTTGTCAAATTAATAAAAATGCACCGGAGCCAGGAGCGTACCGGGAGGAGGGGCAATTTGGCAAGCTCGGAACAATGTAAAAACAATTCTTTATGTAAAGCGACGCAAAGAGCAGTCTTGCTTTGAAAATATCACGCGCTCAGGGGCGTATCTACAGGAGCACACAGGGGACAAAAATAAAATTAGTAATTCATATTTATTTATCTAAACAGATTGTATTTTTTTTAATGCTTCACTTTTTACAGAGCATCCTTATATCTCCCTTATTTGAAATTGACACATTTTTTAAAATTATATTAGCGATATTTTTATCTAAATGCTAATCTAATACTATACAGTGTGTCCCAAAATGATAGAACGAAATTCATGTTTTTTTCCAGTTGATTTTAAAAAATCTCTGAAAAAGGTCAATTAGTAAATAGAAATTGTCACTTTTCTGCAATATTTTCTATTTTTTCTGAGCCATGTTTGACAGACCTATAACATTACCGACATGTTTTCTAATAGGATGGTCTATATTTTACAGTATAAATAGATAGCCCTTCTAAAGACGAATTCAGCGATATAAGGTTATACCTACTTTTTTGTCATAGTTGTCAAAACATTTTTAAAAATTGTCTTTTATGTCGTACTGACGACTATTTCAAACAATCATAGTCTCTGTACTTTAAAAAACGCACCTATTCTTCATTAATTTTTTTCTACTTACTTTAAAGCTTTTTTTTCTAAAAAAAAACACATAAACACATAAAATTCTCCAGAGTACGTGAATCGTTTAAGTTCCAATTAATTCGTTGTTAAATTATTTTGAGAAATGATTGCGAAAAACAGAGAATTGAAATTTTAGTTATGATTGGATGCGGATATAGAATTCGTAGTCAGCAGGAGGTATGTGCCATATTTCACCATAAGTATCCAGACAGAGAATTAGTCAAGAAAATATCCAAAAAGTTTTAAGAAACCGGAAATATAAAAGAAAGAACGGTAAACGAAAATGACGGTCAAAATGTGATGCTCGCCGTTACTGAAAATCCTCATTCATCCATTAGATCTATTTCAGCCAACTTCAACTTGTCGAAGTCCTCAGTTCACAGAACTCTGAAGTCTCAAATGTGGCATCCTTACAAAGTTAACGTCTTACAAGAACTATGGGCAGATGACACAGACAGAAGATTGCAGTTTTGCGAGGAAATTCGAAATTTATTTGAAAGACAACTTAAAAAATCACATAGTTTTCACTGACGAGGCAACTTTTTGCATAAACGGAACTGTGAACAGGCAAAATACTAGAAAATCCGCATTGGATGCAAGAAAAATATACACAACGGCCGGAAAAAGTGAATGTTTGGGCTGGAATAGTAGGAAATCGCATCACTGGACGACACATAGCTGAACTTCGCCCTTTCATATATTTTCTATTTGTATTTAGTACATGTGTCTCTTTTTTATGAAATATATGAATAAAGAATAATATTATTATTTTTGTTACAGTTGCATGATCGGATACCTAGTATAAGAAAAACATTTTTGCTAAGATGCTTTTGCTGCCCTAAATCGGTGTTTTATTGTATCAATAGGAGCACCTACTTGGAAACATATTTTCCTTTTTTTTCATATAAAGGTAATTAGATGATCTATTTGTAGTAGCGAAGCTGAAACCCATTTATTAAAGGTTAAAAAGAATTTTCTTATGGTTAGAAGGCCTTGCAAGTCTATTCTCTAGCCCTTAATCANTTATTATTATTATTATGAATTTTTTGCGTTTTCAGCTGAATCCAGCCCTAGAATTAATTCTGGTTCCGAGAAGAATTGAAAAATCATATCAGAGAAGAAGTTCGAAACATAATACCAAATGTTATTCAAAATGTCATTAATAACTTTGAACACCGAATTGAATATTGTGCAATGGTTAATGGGGGACACCTTGAACATTTGTTGTAGTAAAATAAAAAGTAGTACTGAATTATTGTTTTCATTTAATTCTAAAGTCGGTATAACTTTATATCACTGAATACGTCTTTTAGGGCTATCTATTTATACTATAAAATATAGAGCGTCCTATTAAAAAAAAATGTCGGTAATGTTATAGGTCTGTCAAACAAGGCTCAAAAAAATAAAAAATATTGCAGAAAAGTGACAAAATCTATTTACCAATTGACCTGTTTCAGAGATTTTTTTTAATTTCACTAAAAAAAATATGAACTTTGTTCCATCAAATTGAGACACAATACTTGTGATGTTTTTTCCGGGGTGAAAAAGAAATGGTTCAGTGCTAATAGCCTAAAAATATCAATGAAATAACACAGGCACAATTTTGCCGGGATCGATTCATACAAAATGTATGTCGTATTTCGGTTGATTTTATATTGTTAAATTTTTGCCCAATTTGCTTTAATTCATTATTCGTCCTATTAACTTTGTAAAAAAGCACAAAGTTGTACTGCCAACTAAGCTCTACTCGCGATGATAGGAAGGAATTATTTTTCCCTGTAAAATAGCACATAGAAGAAAAGTTTGAAGCTCCCTCTTTCGAACAAACTTTATTTATGCATTTTCATCAAGAAACGAAAGAGTAGTCACACGTTTAGTGCAGCACCTCTCTGAAATGCGTGTTTTTCTGGATGATTTACATAAGCATCGTCATTTTATGTAAATCCCAAAATATTTCCAAAATAACGCACTGTACGAAAAAATCAGTTGTAACCTTTTTTGTAGAGAATTTTATGCTCTCTACTTTGATCTACTTTGATAGTAAGTTTGTGACATTCTCGATACTTTTCAAGTTATTCACGAAATACGACTTTTTGCAGTTTTTCGGCCATTCTCCGAATTTTCCCGGTTCGCTTTGGACTTACTGCCATCTCAAAACCTCTAGCAACTGGACTATTATCGTAAATATTCACAATAATGCATGGCAGAATAATAAAAAATGTAACATTAAGTAATTCTCTCCATTTCATTTAAACAACTTCCTTTTTCTATGAATTTTTCAACCCTTTTATTACTTTTCGCCTTTCTTATTTCTCGCCTAATAATTTCACCATATGTTTACCTAACTTTATTTTCCAAATCCTTTCTCATATAAAACCTATCCTTATAAACTTTTTTCTTAATAGTGCTCCAGAAATGAAGATAATTATTTAGCTATTTAATGTTGTAATTTTGTTTCTTCTTTTACCACGTATTACTTGACGCAAATATTTTCATTAAAGTTGGCATTTTATAGACAAGGAATCGGATTTTTAGTAAGAAGAAGTATATCCAAAGCTAAACTAGTATAAGTTACTTTAATTTTTCGCATTGAAAGATCACGGAGAACACGTAAACATCAGAAAATGTATCTTTCTTGTTTTGTCCAGCAATTGTGCAAAGATACTCAAGAATTGTGATTAATGCATGTGTTAATAGTTTCCTAAATGCATTCTGCTGGGTGTGATTATGTTTATAATGCCGTATGCGATTTTCTCTATGTTTAATACCATTTCAGGGGTTGAAAACTCGATAAAAATGGATTTATTGGGCGATAATGGACACCTAATTTCAAAAATTTAGTAGATCTTCTGGACTCGTACAGAAAATTATGTGTAAACACTACAATTTGAGATACGCAATTGTTTTAAGAATATTCACCTAGTTTTTTTGGTGCAATGTCATTGAGAAGGCACTTTTATAACATTTAAATACATAATTAACATAATTTTGTGTTCATTGTTCCCGTTCTGCTATGAATCATAATTCCCAATGGAAAATTGTCCGTTTAGTAAGTATTAAAGCATGTAATAATGATAATAAATATATTTAATTTTGTAACAATGCTTTATACCAAAGACCTCCCCCCTGACGATACGCTCATGTGGTCGACTGGTGATTGGATAATGTAGAGGTTCTTCCGGGACGAACCTATACTCCGGAGTTATGGCACATATTCCTTGATGATTTGTTTGTGTGACCACTGCCAAATTGTTAACTTTTGAAATATTAGTCTGCTTGCTTATGATCTTGCTGTTTTATGCGGAGCCGTGATTTTCCCGACAACATCTACACGGCATTTGATTGCGGGAAACGACGTATATACCGAGTAGAGGAATTTCCACAAACAGACCGCAGGAATGTCGATGAAGCGGAATAGAAAGATTGCTCCTGCACTATTTTTGACCGGCGAAATAATCCTGGGCATGATTAATTCGAAATTGCGTATCTGAAATTTTCTTATAAACATGTTAAAAAAAGTTAACAACACTCCAGTTGTATAAAAATAGGCAGTAGAATTATAAGTACATAAATCAAACCACAATTTTTAGTATTTTTTAATGTGATAAATAATTTTGTGTATTCTTTACGGAAGAAAATTGTAATGTACCGTTTATTTCGCATAGTGTTCCGATAATGTTTTGAGTCTTTGGCGGGGATTGCCGTTCAATCTGTTTCGACCAACAGTTTCGCAACCACACGTGCTTGATCATTGTTTACACGATTGGAAGATGCAAATTGACATTACACATACCCTGTCCAGTGGCAGATTATGGAAATTTTCAGAGTTTAAAAAAACAATGTTGACAATGGAATTTGAGAGAACACACTTATGACATGCATTCCTATAGGTCAAAGTAGCCCCGTTACTTCTGGTGAAATTATGCGATTGAAGGTACAGTTTATTACCAAAAAGAATTGTACCAAATCTGGAAATCAGTTGACAGAGACAAAATTACTGAAAAATATTAATAAAAAAATATATATTTGAGATTATATAACTCCCTTAATTTTACTTTGTGCTTGTATCATTATTTTTGTAAGTACAGTCACCTCCTAAATTTGCTATTAGTTTCCTGGCAGTCTAATAATAAAATAAATATAAATAATATTCATTAAATAGGCAAATTTTTTTTTAGAGACCTTTGTTCACAAATCTATACCTTGGAGAAAAATTACGATTTGCTGTTAGCGACACTGCTCCCCCAAAGCTTTAAATAACGATTTAATGTTTTTATTGATCGTCTCAGTCACCAGCAAAACGGCCTAGGTGGTATCAGAAAATCGCCAATTTAAACATTTAACAAACATATTTATGTGGGATATTATTTGCGGGACTTCCAAATTTTATTTTCGATAAATATTAGTTTTCGCTTCAATTTCCTATTAACTGCGATATTATTTAAATTAAAATGTCGGGAATGTACAGTTTTCTAAAATATGTAATACAAAATAATTGCTGACTATTTTGAATTTTTGTTAAAAATGGCGAAGGTGCCAATGTTTGTACTACGATTTGAATTAGTTGATGTTGGAGTATAATAACAACAATCGCAATGGTTGTTTGTTATTATAACAGTTTTTCTTAGAAAGTTATTGTTGATGAAGTCAAAAAATAAAAAAACTAAAATAAGAAATCCAAAAGAAAATAAATTTATTTCCGCATGTTATCAGATATATTGAACATTTGGTAATTGCTTATACCCGTGTACCATACTAATGACAGTGATTCATATCCAGCTATTACACTAGTAAGGGAGGTGAGGCGTGCAGGTCACAAGGTTCCATAGGCGTACTACTTGAGAAGGGGGTCAAAGAACAAAAAATTATAAAAAAATAAGTTCACGGTAAATATTTACTTTAAAAAGCTTATAAACTCACCTGTCATCCTCTCCACAATTGTTGAGTATCGTCCTTTCAGACGGCGATGGCCTACCACCACCCACTTACATCTACCTGATGTGCAGCGGATATACACTTTATCACTTATAACAGTACACTGAACTATACCGGTCTGGCCAGGTAATTCTTTCGCATAGACTAAGTAAATTACACGCATCTCGGTATATCCCCTATCAACTTCGGGTGGAAGGAGTCGGACATGACAATATCATCGAGGCTGCGACTCGGACTCCCGTAATTGGTTGGCTTTGGAAGCGCACGTGCCCCGTTGCATTTGTTGTGAACCGACCGAATACCTAAAGCGCTTTGCTGTTTGGTTATTCTTATTATTATTCCGCTCAAACCTTTGGTAAGAAGTAGACGGAATATTACAAAATAAAAATGTACAGTGTCGAACAAAAAATTTATATTATTAAATGCTATTGTCGTGCAGAAAGTGCAGAGGAAGGAGAGGAAAAGTGGTTAATGTTTCATTTATCTTCATTATTGATTACGGTATGAGTTTTCTGTTAGATTACTTGTTAAATACTGTATCATGTTTATCTTATTTAAAATAATTAAACTTTAGTTTTTGTAGGACGGTAGGGCTCGTGGCCACCATCCACTCAACAAAATTAACGTACCAAGCCACACGACGAGTAGTGTGGAAATTTCCTTTTTAATAAATTCTCCTTTAAAGATTAGATTTGACAACAATGCACAGTCCAATTCCAAATTGTGCATGCTCTGCGACTAAAGCGCGCCGTAGTTTGAAATTACACTAACTTGTCCAGCGGCGGGATAGAAAAAATGAGAAAGGATAAAAATAAATTAAGTTTTCACGACGACGAGAATTTAAAAAAATAAATTGTTGATGCATGTTTCTAAAGGTCAAATAAAGCCTCTGTAAAAATATAACCCCCACTCAAAGTTATAACCTTGTATTTGTACAGGGACAAACGTAAATCAGTAAATATTCTGGCAAATACTTAGAAGGAAAAGGATGTTTACAATTGCAATTTTAGACAAAATCTTATCTTAGAATTTATATTACTGGTCTTACATCATCGTTTATATGTATGTATATGCGACGAGAAATTTATTCTGAGATAAAGAAATGAATTTTAAGGTTATCAATAACGATTACTTAACATGCCAACTGAAATATCTACATTTATTGCCTGTTTCACTTATTAATATAACCACAGAAAAGTTTATACGTGTACTTTAATATAATCCTGGAAACTACGGATGAAACTTGTAAATCTGGCAATGTCGCGTGGAAACCCAAAGTGTTACGGATATAAATAGGAAAGAATAATAAACTCTAAAAAGTCATGTGTCAGTACAGTTCATTAGACAGAAACCAGTTATTTGTGGGAATTTAATTCCGAGCGTGTTTGAAGTGTAGCAGCACTGGAATGTACCACACACAGCAGTCTTTACGTGTTTACTTTCTTTTGTTTTCAAATTCATTCAAACCCTGTCGAAGTTATTTCTACACTTTTCCGGATGTATTTCAGAGAGCAAAATTTGAATTTCAGATTACTCAATGTTAATTCGCAACAAATAATTTTTTGTAAAATTACATCCGCAGTACCTATACATACAAGGTGTAACTGAAATAAGTAATCAAAATTCCTGAGCTTGTAAAACAAGTCGAAAAATGACGAAAACTTTAGTACAATCTATGTCAGTGGCGGCTCCTAAGGGAGCTACACTCTCCTGAAGGGGTAACCTCGGAAACAGTTTTTAATGCGTAACATCCAAACGGCTCGACATTAAGTCACGGAATTTTGGTGAGATATTAACCTTGACGTGCTTAATAAGTCTCATAAAATACATTTCAAAATTTGCTACAGGGGCGTGAGAAAATGCAGGACCCAGGGACAAATTTAATCATATCTTTTTTGTAGTCAATTTTTTCTAGTTCCTGACTCGAAAATATTGAAATTTGAAGTATTTAACATAAAAAAGGTCCTCTTGTTAAATTTCACTAGGATGTGCCGTTTTCCAGTAAAATCGATTTCAATCATTCCCAACGTGCTCCAAATTCAACTTTCATTACATAGCAAAATAAATTAATTGCAGTGTGCCATGGGGAAAACAACTAGTCTGACAGTTAACAGAAATGTCAAGTATTTTTAGTTTCAAATTTGTGTCATTTGAGTATTCGCAGTGCCGTTTTATAGTAAATAAAAATATCAAATAATTTAAAAATGCAACAGTATACATTTTCTGAGTATGTAGATATGCTTTTGACGTTAGGTGAGTGTCATGGAAGCGCAAGAGCAGCCGCACAACGATACGGTGAAAAGTTCCCCAACAGAAATGTGCCCAATTACAAAACATTTCTTTGCACAGAAAGGCGTTTGCGAGAACGGGGTACGTAAAAAGGAACAATTTTGAGGGAGGCAGGCGTAGAATAATTTGAAATGTCCTGAATGAGGAAAATATTTTAAATTTAGTTGAAGCTAACGCCACACTTAGTACAACACGACTATCAGTTCAAAATAACATGTCTCATATGACAGTATGGAGGATAATGAGAGAACAACAATTGTATCCCTATCATTATAGACAGGCCCAAGACATTTTACCACAGGACAGGCCCATGCGCAGACAGTTTTGTCAGTTGGTTTTAGACAGGCAAGCCGAAGATCCAATGTTTCTATCGAACATTATATTACCGATGAAGCTACCTTTACCCGAAGCGGTGTTTTTAATATGCGCAATGAACATAATATGTGGGCCTAAGAAAATCCTAATGCTCGGAAGGTAACCCATTATCAGCATTCATTTAAAATAAATGTTTGGGCTGCCACATTAGGAAATAATCTATTAGAATATCACATCATGCCTGGAAATTTAACCGGAGCAATGTACCATCAATTTTTGTCTACTAGATTGTATGAATTTTTAGAGGATATTCCTTTGGTAAGACGAGGTTCCTTATGGTACATGCATGACGGCCCCCTCCTCACTTCAACCGTCAATGTCGACAGTGGTTAAACGAGCACTTCCCAAATCGCTGGATTGGCCGAGGAAATGATGCTGCCATAAATTGTCCTTCACGGTCACCAGACCTCAACCCAATGGATTTTAACGTGTGGGGTCAAATGAAACAAAAAGTGTATTTTCAAACTGTTGACAATGAGGAACAGTTGCGTCAGCGTATAGAAAATTCATTTAATGAATTTAATGTGGGGCACAAACTATACCGGAACCTTTGGATACCTTTCCTTTGGAAAACAGGTTACCTGCGTGCATTAGGGCAAACGGCAGTCATTTTGAATCTAGTCTGTCTTCTTGACTAGGGCACATTTTCTGTTAAAGAAATTAAGATATTTGGTTAATTTGTTAAACTAAACTAAATGGTTTAAATCTGTTAAAATGTTACGTAAAAGTTTCAGCCGCTTACAATAGATTAATAAATAATCTATATTACCATATTTTTATTTGTTACTATTAAGAGTGTTAAAAATATTTGACATTTCTGTTAACTGTCGGACTAGTTGTTTTCCCCATGGCACACTGCAATTAATTTATTTTGCTATGTAATGAAAGTTGAATTTGGAGCACGTTGGGAATGGTTGAATTCGATTTTACTGGAAAACGGCACATCCTAGTGAAATTTAACAAGAGGACCTTTTTTATGTTAAATACTTCAAATTTCAATATTTTCGAGTCAGGAACTAGAAAAAATTGACTACAAAAAAGATATGATTAAATTTGTCCCTGGGTCCTGCATTTTCTGACGCTCCTGTAGCAAATTTTGAAATGTGTTTTATGAGACTTATTAAGCACGTCAAGGTTAATATCTCATCAAAATTTCGTGACTTAATGTCGAGCCGTTTGGATGTTACGCATTAAAAACTGTTTCCGAGGTTACCCCTTTAGGAGAGCGTAACTCTCTTAGGAGCCGCCACTGACAAAAATTGTACTGAAGTTTTCGTCATTTTTCGACTTGTTTTACAGGCTCAAAAATTTTGAATACTTATTTCAGTTACACCTTGTATATCACTATTGCTTGATAAGACTAAAAGAGTATTATTAAATATTATTCCGGTTATGTCGTTTAGGGTGTATGCCAGATCTCCGGGTTTGACCCGGAGTCTTCGGGTTTTGATGGTACATCTTCGGGCTCCGGATGAACGTGTCATTTCTCCGGGTGACATATTTCCTGATTGTGTCCGTTTTTTTAGACATTGTCCGATTGCAATTGCAGAACCTTTTTTAGGCTAGGTAATTTCTGAGTTTTTTTTTTTAGAGATCGATTTCTTCTCCCAGATTTATTAAAGACTTTGTTTTTTTAAGCATCTATTTCTTCGGGTCTGTCATAAAATAGATCTGGTAACCCTAGGTGTATGTCGCAGGCTAATTGCAAATTCAGTCTTTTTATAAAATGACTAGGCGTTTTATAAATGACGGCAAATTGTAATATGCGTGTAGATACAATTTTATCACAATTTGACTGAAATTTTTAGGCACTTTATAAAACGTCGAATAGATATGAGTCTTATTGTAAACGCATCTTAATTTTCATTTTCTTTAGAATATGACTGACTTTCTCCAGTCGTTTTGTAAACGACTGAAAATCAATTAGGTATTTCATGAAATATCAATTTATATTATTACTAATTCGTACAATATTGCGTACAAATAGAAAGTATTTTTTTAATAGTACAGTTTTAATTCTAAAAAATAAATGCTAATTCTTATAGGCCGTCAGCCCGCTGCAAAAAAACCGTATGATTTCTCCACGTATGCCCTTCAAGGTATCGTTAATTATGCGCATGCTGACCAATGAAAAAGTACAATTAGCCGGTAACCGTAGAACATGCACCGCCCCCTCCCTGAAAATTCAAATTTTTAAAATTATATTCGTAGTTTTTCTTGCAAACAAAATGTTAAGGAGCGAAAATTTGAAAAAAAATTATTACATATACAATGGGAAAAAAATTATACATATTTCTTTTTTGCAAAATTTTGTTATTTAGATACACTCTGTATTTGATATACATTTTCATATATTTTACCAAATGACTGACAAATATTACGTTAGATTATGTCAAATCAGGTTAGGTTTTGTTTAGTTTAGTTATGTTATATAATTGCCAGTCACAAATTAACTGTATATGTTTTATATCTGTAACGTAAAATAAAAATACCGTCCCAATTGTTAATAATTAATTATGCAAATACAGGAATAGAATATTGAAATAAGAAATGACTGATTACGAATTGTTACTTTAAATTTTGATCTGAAATACTTATAAAGGATGTCTAAAATCCTATCTAAAATGTGTCATTAACTACACTGTAAATAAATCGATCTGAGTGAAAGCATTGAGTAAAATTTTTGAGTACGTTTTCAGTCAATATGGGGCATTTTTAATAATTTTACAAATTTTTAATATTTGAATTAAAACTGTTAGTTTCACTCATAAAATTTTAATTTACCTACTCATACCAATAGAGGAAAATTTCATTCAATCGAGTAGACAGAAATTGATACGCCATTGAGTTAAATTAAGTGAAAATAAGACCAATTTCTCTTAGTGTACAAAGTGACGAAAAGGAAATTTTCATACATTTGCTGCCGTATCTGACCGTATATTTTAATCACTGCATATCTGTTAATTTTTTACACTCAATTTTACTACGTTATAATATGATCTCTAACCTTCACTTATATGGCCCAAATAATCTGTAAGTGTTTGAGTTATATTTTGCTTGTGTGATATCTTCGTAATTATAATTACACTATCTGCTTTTTCGAGCAACTTTCATGATATTTTCCCTATTGTACAGGGTAATCAATTTAATTTCTCCAGCTGTAGGCAACTATCAAATCGTTATGACAATCTCAAGAAAAATTCATAGTCTAACATTATTAAATACTCTTTTCTCTTTAAAACCGATAATGTTGTCAATAGGAATCCTTTTTGTAAAAGTTTTTAACGATCTTTCCAATCAAAATTCTTCTACCCCTTATTTTTTTTCTTGTATCATGATCGATTTACGAGCAAAAACGTCTGGTGAGTCTACTGACGAATGATCTAGTTCTAGTTGTTTATTAATTCAACGCTGGGCGAGATTTTAACAATACTCAAAGCCAGTGGCGTACAAAATATTGAAAAAAAAAATCAAATACAATTGGGTAGTTTTATTTTAAGTACTATTGAAATATAGGGAAAATGTGTTCAACATTATTTTTTTATAGTGGAAGTCCATTCTTCTGTTTTGTCCGAAATAAACTTTTCAATTACTTTTTCATCAAAGTTTGGTATTTCTCGCACCATTGATTTTTGCACGTGTTACAATCAATTTAAACTTTTGCAATTTGAAAAAAACACACGAGAAACAATATGTAAGTAATAAAATTTTGCACCACACCTGAATAAATTAGGTTTATTAAGAAAAGAAAGCGGTGAATAGCTATTATTTCATTACGGTCGAACTAAACACAGCCCAAACTGCATAGTAAATATGCATTACTCCCACTCCATCTTTCCTGCGTGAGATAACCATGACCACCACTGTAAACACTTTACAGATGTAGAGGCGAGCTACGAGGAGCCCACGTATTCAGAGTTCTGCAATGTGTTTTTAATGTGTGTCATAAGGTTAATCTGTTTAATTATGTAGATAAAGTTGTAAACTAAATTTTAAATTAAATTTTTTTTATTATCGACATTTCTACCCTGCACCAGCCGCCACTACTCAAAACTTGTCAGTAGATAGACATCCAAATGGCTTCCAAATCGGCATCTTTTTTATACCGGTCTAGCCAGATAATTCTTTCGCATAGACTAAGTAAATTACACGCATCTCCCCTATTAACTTCGAGTAGAAGCGGTCGGACATGACATATATCATCGATGCTGCGACTCGGACTCTCGTAATTGGTTGGCTTTGGGAGCGCCCGTGCCCCGTTGCATTTGTTGTGAACCGACCGAATACCTAAAGCGCTTTGCTGTTTGTTTATTTTTATTATTATTCCACTCAAACTTTTGGTAAGAACTAGATGGAATATTATAAAATAAAAATGGTGTACAGTGTCGAACAAAAAATTAATATTATTAAATGGTATTGTCGTGCAGAAAGTGCAGAGGAAGTCGTTGGTCGATTTATATTTTCATATCCCGACGAACCAGTCCCCACTGCTAGAACTACTTTTTATAAGTTTGAGGAGTGTGGATGTGTCATACGGCGTATGAAATTTAGCAATCAGGAACCTCGTCAAATTCCTGAAGCAAGCAGAGAAAAAGAGGTTATTGTCTGTGCATTTGTGGAAGTAAATCAGCCGTGTTCTTCCTCCCAAATTTCCGAAGAACTTGACATTCCAAGTCGTACAGTTCGTCGCATCTTAAGAAAGAATGGTTACAATGCCTATAAAATGCAAACTTCTCAATAAATTATTTCTGGTGATCAAATAAGGCGTAAGGAGTTTTGTGAATCCATTAGGGAAAAAATAGATGAAAATAATGAATTTGCCTGGCAGATTTTATTTACAGACGAATCATATTTTCCCCTACTTGGCCGACATAATTCTTCAGTGGTCCAATATTGGTCCCGGGAAAACAAGTATTTAAGTATACCATTAAGAACGCAGTACCCTCAATAGGTAAATGTTTGGGCTGGCATTTTAGGCGATAATATTGTGGGTCCCTTTTTTATTGATGGTAACTTAAATGCCGAGAGATATTTGCATTTATTACAAAATAGTGTTGTACCAGCTGTACAAAATTTGAATGTAAATTTTGAGGAAATTTGGTTTCAGCAAGACGGATGTCCTGCACACAATGCAAGGCCAGTTCAAGATTATTTGGAACAAACTTTTCCTGAAAGGCTTATTTCCACAAGAGGTATCATACCTTGGTCTCCTCGATCTCCAGATCTGACTACCTGCGATTTCTTTTTATGGGGTCATTTAACGCAACTTCTCTACAAACATCGACACGAAAGAGCCGCAAATTTGGACGAATTACGGCTTAAAATTAGAAATATTTTAGCATCAGTTACTCCTGAAATGTTCGTCAAAAATTTTACGATAAATTAGGGTATTGTGAAGCTCAAGCAGGTGGTTTGTTTGAACACCTTATTAATTAATAATAAGCTTTTTTAATAAGCATTTGAAATAATAATTTTAAAGGTTATAAATAAAGTTGGAATGCTCTAGTATGGTCTCAAAACCTCTTATCAATCTTGTAAAAAAATATCGTACAAATAGGGTAATTACTGTACGTATGGCAACACTGCTGTCAATTCCAGGCTGTGGCTTATACTCTTTATGCCATCGCAATAAATCAAAAACGTAATTATTGTCCAGTATTCTATCTTACTTATGTACGTATCTTACTGTACGTATGTACGTATCTGTACGTTACTTACTTATAGACGTACGTTGTTCCCAAATTCCTAATGCAAGACAGAGACAATAAACCAATAGTCAAGGAGAACTTAAAACCGCAGGCATTGCACACTTCTTATGGCGTTTTTTTATTCCCTTATATCGATGGCATAAAGTTATACAAATGATATGGAGGCGGAGACAGAATTATTAGGGGAGACTGGTGAAATATTTATATAATTTACTAACTTTGTATCGGAAATAAAAATATGACCAGACCTGCATAATGCTTTCAGGTGCAACCCACTAAACATTTTTCAGTTTCTGACATGTTCCAAAAACGTTTCCATTTTTCTTGAAACGTTTCATAAAAAATCCATGCAACGTTCTGGTAACCCAAAAGAAACCGAAGATGTCCTCCCCAAAATACGTTTCCAATGAAACGTTTCAAAAAATTGGTTTCAGTAACATTCTTTTGATGTTCCATTTATGCACTCGATATTTTTGTTTTACGTTTCAGTATATTTTCAGAAATGTTTGAGTAACATAATAATTTTTATACCATATTGTTCTCATAATGCTCTCAACTTTAGATAATTTCCATTTCAGAAGCGTTTTTGAAACAGTATAAACAGTGTGAGTAATTTTTTAAATATTTCTAATACTCTTTTGTAATATTTTTATTTGTATTGTGAATGACTTAATTCGTAATCCAGACAATTTTTTCTGATTTCTCAAAAAATTTAACTGAAAAATGTTATTGTATATTAAAAAAAATAACTGCTCTTCTAGTTTGGGGATGCAGCAACTTTTATCAAGAATTTTTTTCTTTTTGAGAAGCCACTGAAAAAGTTTCTAATATGGATTACGGATTCTGCCATTCATCGTACAAATAAAAATGTCACAAAACAATATCAGAAGCATTTTAAAAAAGCTACACATCATTTTATATTGTTCAAATACGCTTCTGAAATGGAAATTTTCTAATGTTGAGACCATCATGAATATGGTAACAATGACGAAATGATAATTAAAAAAATTAGTTATGATAATGAATCTTGAAATGGTAGGTACATGAAAAACAAATAACATTACTGAAAAATAATATAAAGAAGTTACAATTTCTTCTACGCATAGTCAATATTACATCTAACCTTTTTATAATAAATTTTACAGTAGAAATAAATAAGATACAAAAGGATATCTTGAAAAAATAAATATTTGTAGGTATACTTAAACTCTTTTATTTAAGCATTCCTATACACGTACACAAATATAAACATTTGTACAAAATATAAAATAAATGACATATATTTCACTTGATTCTTCCGTATTTCAAATAGTTCTCCGAAACGTATAGTTCCATGTTCCATTTTTTTTAGTTTTTGTCCTCTTGTCTTTAATAGGTATTAGGTAGTGGGTATAATAACTATGTTTAGGTAGATGTGACGCAAAATTCGAAGTCTCTACACATATCGTTTTAAACATTTTGCATCAATATTCATTATTTTATATGCACCTTACAATAACCACAACTGCACACACTATAAATTATCACATAAAATAGCATCAAAGTAACGATCATGGAGACTATTCTCCCTGGTAACGATGAAGAACAACGAAGCCAGGCAAACGGGTAAAGGCAAACCGCAAACCTAACCTAACACCTAACATAATACGAATTGAAAACGGCACACGAGAAATAAATAAATTCGGGCTGTTACGCGCGGTCTGCGCAAGTCACGAACATACATTTTTTCTAGACTTGTGTTATAAATATGCTACCACAATTTTTTTTCTGTTTATGTCTGGTTGTACATATAACAAAGGCAAATGAACTAACGCTTGCTATAATGATGGGGCTTGAGTGCAAAATTTAAGTAATGCCGAATGGAAGTTCCATAAGATAAACAAAAGCAAAGGGTTGTTTGTTTATCGTTGTTACGTTTCCGAGATCGAAAGGGAATGTTTCGAGTAATGTTTCAAACTCTCTTCAATTGGAATGTTTCGGCTATGTTTCACTAAGTAAGTTTTCAAGTGCTACATTTCTGTAATGAAACAGCAACGTTTCTAGTTATTGTTTCATATGTGTAGTAAAACAGCTCATTTGCAACGTTTCATTTACGTTTCGTGTTTAGTGGGAAATTTTAATTTCACATAATTACTGCTCGAAAAAAGGACGATATTCCCGAATCTCCTCTATCATGGTCATATTCAAATCGTGCAGACTATGAGGTAATACCCTTTACCAAATTTGAACTAATTTAGTTGGGCGACCTATCCAGGCGATATAAACGAGGGCAGATTTTTAAAAAACTTAATACAATATTATTTACAACGTAACTACTGTGCAGCGGAATTGTTTCCGAAACAAACAAGTAGGTACGTCAGGTGAACAAACGGACTCCGAAATATACGTGGTGGCTCCGACATAACGACCGCCCTGTACGAGCGCCTTAAAATTATTACGGCCCGAACTACGGCTTATCTGCGTAAAACGTTTTTTATCTGAAATCATTAGGACGATTACGGCGATCCCGCTATAACAATAAAAACAATAACATGCTGATAAACCGCACGAGAACGCGGTGCCTTGACCTCGACTATCTCCACGGAGCCGCGTCTGTGTAGAACCGCAGAAGTAGAGTTTCCTTAGTCGCTTTCGCAACCGTTCCTAGTCACCGGCCCAGAAAGTGTACCGTTCGCGGTAGTCCGTTGGTATCGTGACCGTCGTCAACATGGAGGAGCGGACCTTCCTCAGCTTAGACCTCAGCACCCAGCAGGTGAGTCCTTTATCGCACGCCGTTATCGTTGTGTAATTCACGATTCGTGTCGCTAAAACACCGTGTGGGACGTGTGAATGTTTATTCGATTCGTAAACGGAGCCGCGGCGCAAGCGTGTGCCGTCGTTGCGGCCGAAGAAGGCGATTCCTACGAGGGGGAACCTATGGAAGTGTAGCGAAGTGAGACTTGGAATGCCACCTGTTGATGAGTAATGAATAAGTAAGGTGATCAGTCTACCGGGGAGGCTCAAAAGTTATCGCAATTCAATTCAAATACTTATGACGCGTTATCCATTGGACAAAGTGGGCATTTTCCTGGACAGAGGAGTAGAAGAGGACATTTTCTAGAATATAGAGTAAAGGTTCCTCCAAACAGTCACGATACGGAACGTCAAGCTTTGCAATACCGTACGTATATGTGTACAGCTGTGGACAGTAGAATGTTTCCAACGCTCGCTATTTAGTGTAAATGTGGCTTTACTGTTGAAGAGCTTATCAAAAAAAGAATGTTTTGAGTTCGAGAATATTACATTTTCAAGATACAGGTAATAATTTATAGAAATTTAGTTACCAAGGAAATAGAACTACTGATCCAAATAAAATCACTGGTCACGTGGCTTGTAATCATTTATGAAAGCTCTGTATATAAAAACTAGTAAACACAGGTGTTTCTTACAACATTCCTTCCTATTTGGATAGTGCTAAATGCAGCATCGTCAGAAGCTTGACTTACTAGATTGGAAAAAAACTAACTCCAACATTTTAATGTAAACACGTGTGTGTACTCCAACAGAGGCGATTGTCGCACGATGAGTATTGCGATGAGATCTCTAGATATGAGATCACTATCATATTGCATTCTCAGCTCATCTACCCAGGACATAGACAACGCTGTTGGTCGCTGTTGGATTAATTTCTAGATAGTGAGCAACTTCTGCTATGCTGGTGAAGACGAAGAAGTATACCGTCAAAGAAAATCCAAACGCTAATAAATTTATTTAATAATTACACCACTCTTAAATTTAATTTTTTTCGGACTTACCATTCGAATTATTCTCTTATACAGAGTGAATCTTAAATGTGTACCTATATTTTAACTGCAACAATAATTCGCAATGTAAATGAGTCCAGTGAAAAGCATTTTTCGTAATTACAAATATTTTCGGAGATACGCGCTGCTGGTTGCCTAATTTATCTAAGGGAGGCACAGATCTTAATAGAGTCGTACTTAGGTCATTCTCAGTTTTCATAGTATATAATACCCTGTACCTTTGAATTGATTTAGTCAACCCATTTGGAAGAAGATATAGGTGATCTGATTTTTTTTATTCATTAAGCAACTGTTCAAAATTCATTAAAGAAACAAAAAAAATCATTCCAAAGACGTTTATCATTGAAAGTGGTTTACTAGAATTTCCAATAATTTGATGAATATTGAAATAATGTAAATATTAGGGAATAATTGAATGAAAAGACTTGAAAATTTAGTTTCTTCACGCTTATTATACATTTTTAAGAATCCATTCCATGAAAGAACAATGTTCCGTATTTGCAAAAAATTTTGAGAATGATTTCATTCAACTTCAAAAAATTTTACTGTTATACAGGGTGTGGCGTGTATAATCTATAAAAATTAAACTGCAGCTTCCTAACGATATTTGTAATAGAAAAGTCTTATACGAAAAAGTTCTATTTTTGCGTTTTTTTTTTCGTAAATTAAAGTTCAATTATGGATGAAAATATTTTCTCTGGAACGGTCCTGTCCGTGTGCTGTACTATGATTTATGTGCTGTAGACCAGCCGCGTAAACAAATGGTCGTTGACAGATAGAAAAATACTTCTCAATTTTTGGGGAATTTTTCAATGCAAAAGAACAAACTAAGACAATCAGATATTTAAAAAAAAACTAATATTTTCTTATTATAATAATTAATAGTAATTACTACCTTAAATGCATTGTTGTTACTGCAAGAGTTGGCAAACAAAACGACATCCGTAGGTATGTGTAGTTGCCAACTGCGTGCACTAAACAAACTTAAAATATGGAACAAAATGAAATAAAACTTACCATTTCTGGAGAAAATGTTGAAATTGATCCCCATTAGCGCGGATATAAGCATGGCACCGACGCACCAAATTTTAGCGAAGTCAGCCCAAGTCAGCATATGTTGGTCCATTTATTCGTCCTTCAAAAAAATAGGGACCCACAAGTACATCGCCTATTATGCCAGCCCAAACATTTACTGAGAACCGATGTTGATAATGAGTTTCCCTAATCGCGTGAGGATTTTCATCGGCCCATATGTGCATATTATGAAAATTCACTTCATCACGGGTAAATGTCGCCTCATCTGTTGCACAAACGTAAGCAGGAAAGTCTACTTGCCGTAAAAACCATCTGCAAAAACGCATTCATTGATATGATAGGGGTGCAACAGCTGGCGCCTTAAGATGCGATGTACGGTACGAGATGAGGTTCCTACTTGCTGTGTGAGTCGTCCACGTTCTTTTCCTCGAGGAATAATACTTCCCGTATCTCGCAACCGCTGAAGGAGGATTGCATTTGCATATGGAGGGTGATGTTCGTTGTGGCCATCGTTCCCAGTACAACCTAGTCGCCGCGAGCGCATTTTCTCCGGCTGTCACTATCGTGGAATTACAAAATAAAAACTTTTGTCTGGAATCTTTCACTTTTTAACACTGATGAGTCGATGGACGATGCTTAATATTTAATAATTAAGTGAATAATGAATTCAATACAAATACAAATTTTTTGACAATGTAACCTAATCTTCTGTTAGTATTACTAGTATTAGATTATACGGACTTAAATTATAAGGTTGCATCTCGGGTCGCATAAAAACATTTTCAGAGTTTTTTATAAATAACACAGGGTTGACCTTTATTTTCGTTAAATAAATGAACTTTAATTTACAAAAAAAAAAACGCGAAGATAGAATTTTTTCGTATAAGAGTTTTCTATTACAAATATCATCAGGAAGCTATAGATTAATTTTTATAGATTATACACGCCACACCCTGTATATTAATTGAATTTTCTTAAAACTGAAACTAGATGTGGTTAAATAGAAAGAAACCAACGGTAAACTTTCTTGAGACCATTTTGAAAATTAACCATAAATGCATATACCTCCCTTTTACTGTCTCTTAATCTGGTAAACAAAGTTTATCAGTTTTATAGTAACAATACGATTGATCATAATACACGTACATTTAAAGTATTGTCTGTTAAATATCCTAATTATACTAATAATGGTTAAAAAATCATATACTCAAAACGTGATTTTAAAAGCATGTTATGTAATGTTATTAGTAAACAAAAATGATAAATTTTGCAGACAAAAAACCATATTAATGATGATAAATGAACCATACAAAAATATTCAATTAAGCAACATGTTTCATAATGTTTATTTTAAATAACTGGAAGAACTAGAAGAAAAAGGAAGATAAAAATTAAAACCTAAATTTAAATATACGTGTAAATAGATCTTATTCTTGTATTTTTACATTTCGGGACTGTTCAAAATCTTTTTTGTATTTTTTTTAGAGGAACGCGCCCTTCCTAGGGATTTAATTGTGATACTTACACCCCGTGTAAATTTGACAAAAACTATACTACTTTTACTGTCACTACTACAGATCAGTCGGTTTTTTTCAATATACTAGTTCGTAAAATGTATAAGTAAAAATAATTTATAATATTCATATGTGTGATATGGAATACCTAGGCATAAGCCTCAGTACTCAATCGGTGAGTGTAGTTTTTCATTCTTCATATTTTTTTATTTGTTTTTAATTTATATGTGCGGAATTTGCGAATTACTTTGCGATTGGTAAACAGATAGGGATTGTTGTATTACATACTAAATAACAACACGAATTTAATTAAGGATTTATAATAATCCTAATATATTCACGCAGTTTTGTCTTTTCTATAAAAGTTAAATAAGCAGAGTTCCTTTTGACATTTCCACAAAAGTATTCGATAAACGTCAAAAATTTATATTGATTTGAACTGTCAACATTCTAATACCAACAGAATAATGAAAGGCAGAAAATACGCTAGAGAAAAGATACATAAAACCAGGCATGAAATAACAAGGAACTGTTTAGATTTAAAAAAAATGCCATGTAATAATATTAGTAAACAAAATATCCCTCTTTATCTCCCTTTTGCAATTGTAATATGAATGATTAATAGAAGATACCTATAATAAATTAAAATCACCTGAATCACACCAAATTCCTCATTGCTGCACAGAGGTGGTCACAGTTCCTTCTCCCCGAAAAAAGTAATACAATATTCAATAATATTATGATATTTTTGGTCGGACTAGCCCAAGCTGAAACCTTACCTACGCCCATGTTTATGGGTCTGACGATATTTACCAAAATAACTATTTTATTTATGTATATCAGTAATTACTAATTTCTGGAATTTCTTATCATAATTTTATGCATTTAATTTGCAAATGGATATTATTTTATTATAACAAATTCTAGCTATTAACTTTGTTGATGTCTCTCAGGTTAGTGGATGAATTTGGCAACACACGAGGAATTGCTCATAAAATGCAATAAAAAACATTGATGCTCAACTGTGTATTTTAACTTTTAACTGCACAGACCAAATTATTCTAAAAACTACTATATTTGACGCTGCATTTGAAATTTTTGACTTAACGACGTCACAACACGATATTCTAATTTTTTGGAACTTAATGGGATCCAAACGAAAAAAAATACCTTCCAGATTTTTAAACAGGAATTTGTTAAATATAAAATTTTAAGCCTGTATAGTGTATCTTGACGCCAGTCTGTTTGACTTTTCGCAGCTGAAAGGCGTCGTGGTGAGCGACAAACTCGAGATCCTCAACAAGGCCAGCGTGAACTTCCACACTGACCTGCCGGAGTTCCGCACCCATGGCGGCGTCATCATTGACAAGACCAACCCGCACTATATAACCGCGCCGTCCATTATGTGGGTGAAGGGCCTGGACATGCTGCTGGATCGGCTCACCATGGAAGGTGTGGATTTCTCGAAGATAGCCAGCGTTTCTGGGAGCGCTCAGGTGAGTTTAGCTGTCAATGTGACAGGTCTGCTCCCGCATGCAATTTATGGATAGTAATAAAGATAGTAATAACTGCCTTTAAAATATTGTTTATGACTTTATGACGCCACTGGGCGAACCGGAATTAGCTTAGTAAGTTGTATCATAATTTATCAGCGTTGCCAGTTGTTACCTTCTTTATTTAACTGTTAGAAAGCCGAACTACGATGGAAAATAATTTCCTAAAGACAAATTACTTTTGTATGACTTAGCTACGTGCTATTTTAGTCACCATATTAGTTTTAAAAACAATTTTGTTACTGTTCTTAGTGTCAATGAATTCTGACATTGACCTAGTTTAGCTAATCTACACTACGATCACTACGAAAACGTTTACGAAGGGCGCAGGCCGCCGTAGTGAAGCCACAGCGAATCGCACTGTGTGGTCCTTATGTACAAGGTATTTAGGGTCTGTAGGAGAGCACAGCGACCGATGTATCTTTGGTGGCATATATTTATATGTATATAGTACGATCGTATACGATGCAAAGTAGAGCAAAAAATTGTCGGTCTTTTATCAAAGGAAAATCGTGTCATCATTTTTAGGAGGCGTAAGATGAACTGTTTCAAATTTAAAATGAAATTGAATGTAAAATCTGAAATACCGCCGCATACGCACTGTGTTCTGGTACTAGCTGTAGTCGGCCAGGTGCATCGAGTGTACGAAGTGGTCGGTTATACGTCAAATACTAACCTGGCGAGCTTGATCGTAGAGCAGGGAACAATAAACAGTGGCGCGTATAGAGGTGAAATGTAGTACATATGTGGAATTTAAATAACGAATTGGATTAAATTACATTTAAAACAAATAGTTTATGAGAATAAAGGGATTTTTGTAGGAACAGGGTTCCAGACGTGAACTGATCTCTTCATCGCACCCCATTACGATTCTTTTTTTTATAAGGAGAACGAAGTTTCAAAGCAAAAACCTTGTATAACAGATATACTTTCAATATTTACAGAATGAAAACAAAATATAAATCCTATGATATGATTCTATCAAATGAAAACTCTAACAACAATTCTCTACCAATCTCAACAAAATAAGTTATTTTTCTATCAAACAAGAAACGTTAACAATTTATAAACAAAATATAAATTATATTATTTATGTACTGTACGCCAAACTGCATTTTTCTCATCTTCATTTAATATTAATTTCTTCTTTGCACCCCCTTTTTTAGGTTTCTTAACGTCTCCTTCAATTTTCTTCTCTCTTAAAATTTTGAAAACAGATAATTCGTTTACTCCAGTATATCTAGAACACATTTCCACCAAACCAGTCTTCAGTTTCATGGGATGATCCTTTTCTAAAGGGTTATAGACATTTAATATTATCGTTTTTTCTCTGTAACTTAATATAGATTTTTTTGTACCCACACCAGTACATCCGGCTTGCGAACATCCAGGCAACGCCTCCATTTATCCATATAACGACAACAGAGCAATAATAATACAAAAAACTTCACTTCACTAGCACAGAAAATATAATAGCATTCACGATTCACAAACAACAGCCCGAAACACACACACAGCACACAAATAAAACACTAAAAACACTTTTGTTACGGAGCACAAGAAATATGATTTCACTCACAAATTCTCAAATAATAGCGCGAAACACACATATAGCCCGAAAGAAATATAATTGCACTTATAACAGTTATAACTTCACAAATATCGCGAGCGAGAAACCAGAGCTGGGTAATTCCTGGTGAAAAAGTAATTAGCAATTACAATTCCCTTTTTTATCCTGTAATTGTAATTGTATTTAAGTACTTTTTTTTGTTAAAGTAATTTGGAATTGTAATTGCAGCAAAATTGTTATAGGAATTGTAATTTGTAATTATATTATTTGAACTATCGAATTACAAATTACTTCTATAAGTACAAATATTTTTTCCAATTACAATTACTTCTTCTAATAATTATAATTACATTTAAGATCATGCGTATTGCGTAATTGCGTATAGACTTGCAGACTTCTATTATTTCATTTGAGGAAAGCCTTGTGCCGCGTGAACAATAAAAAGTGATTTGGTGAATTAACCTCAGAATTAACAGAGTACATTTTATTTTATTATAATTATTATTAATTTAGAAAGTATACGAAGTAAAAGTATGTTGTCTATAGCATCAAGTTTTATAAAAATATATATTATGTATATATGTGTTACTGCTCTTATTTCGAGTTGAGAAAACTGATGGTTCGGTTACTTGTTCGATTCGTATTTTTTTTAATAATAATTATTGCTTTCCAGTCTATCCAAAACTACTGTATTCTATATTTTGCAAATGTACTAACAATCAAAAAAAGGGCATCGGGTTGAATTAATTACCTGACCAATAATATAAAATTATAGTATGAACTGAACTAGTTTAAATTATTAGATTAGGAATAAAAATATAAAAATTCTATATTAGAAAATGAATAAGAATAATCTTTTCATTTTAGTATCAATTCTAATAAATAATAAAACGCAATATTACACAACACTTTTAATTTAAATTTTTAACTTATTTTTTCCTTTTTCTCTGTTTGGTCACTATAATTTACTTTATCATAAAAGTAATTAGAAAAGTAATTAGAAAAGTAATTGCTAAATCCATTTTCCATGTAACTGTAATTAAATTAATATAATTTCTTTTTTAAAGAATATACTTTGTAATTGTAATTAGTTCCTTTTTTTTTAAAGTAATTTGTAATTGTAACTATTTTTAAATTACAAGTAATTACCCAGCTCTGCGGAAACACGCAGCACCAATACAACCGAAACGAAACTGACCACGCCAGGCCGGCACGCGCGCCGCCGCAAAAAACACAAGACGCAAGTCATATGAGGGATAATGAAGGGAGTAATAAATGTATTGTTGTCCTGCCGCCCAATGTGCGAAGGAGATGCCTTTGTTTTTCATTTTATCCTTCATAAATATATAACTGTTAATCCATAATGCATAAAGAAATTATTTAATTTTCAAAACCCCCTATAAAATGTGTTGCACTGATTCCCTTGACAGGTAATGATTTATTACTTTGCATCGTATACGATCGTACTATAGGATAAAACGGTTTACATAGGGTTTGTAACAACAGCAGCAAGGAATCCATTCCGAACGGTAAGAAACATGCAGTTGTTAACGCATGTTTGGTAAATGCTTTGTATGACGGAGTTGAGCAAACATTTGTGACGGTTTCAAACCAGTTCCCCGACTGTTGTTGGAACAAACCTATACACATACGTGCTCGTGAAATATTTGGTTATAGATAGGAAGCATAGAAAAAGGAAAAAGGATTATATATAAATATCCTTTTTCTATGGATAGGGAGTGTGGATAGGAAATAATTAGAAAATTATAGTTTGTAGAAAATTAAAAAAATATTACAGCCCTGTAACTTGAAAATGAAGCGTTAGCTCACAAATTTTTATATGAACATTTTGAAATTTGATTAAGTAATTAGGTATCTATTTTCAATTGTTCAACAAAAAACTATCCATTCGACAGTGAAACCAAACTATTTTAAATATTTTTTAAATACACCTTTACCTAGAAATTACTTAACTTTAAATCATTTGTTAAGACACACAAAGCTATAACCGAAATATCTGACAGAAGGGTAATTATACCTTGTGGTTTGAGAAACAAATACGGAATGCGATTTTAGGAATCTTATAATTGATGAGTAAGAGCAGATTCCTTGAAATATTAAAATTTCCTTACTAGGCAACACTGAACATTTTGTTACACTTACGTGTAAGTATTGCCTATATATTAAGTACTTGTACAGACTTTAAAGGGTGAATTTTTGACTAATTTTAATATAAAAATTCATATGAATATGGGTCCGCACCGGCTTGGTTCTTGAGATACAGGGCGTCCAAAATAAAATTTTTGTTTGTTATTTTGATTATATTTTTGTTCAGTAATATGGAAATTTGACGAAATTCCGGAAACTGGGAATATTGGTGATGAGAAACTCAAATATTTACCTAGTTTTGTGTTTAATGTTTGAGGGCGTATCCGGATTTAAATAACCATACGTTTTTTGTGTCACACTGTATGTCATTTTTAACTAAACATGCCTATTCTACATTCAGTTTTACGTACAAAAGGTACTCTTAGTATTTGTCGCTACAGCCGTTATGTAAAAAAACGAGTTTAAAGTTAAACCTTCGTTTGTAAGATGAATCATTAAGAATTTTGAAAAACAGGTGAAAAAATGTCTTTTATTGATTGTTTTGCGATGCGACAAGTTTAGATCATTTACAAGACTAAGACTAAACTACTTCTGCAAATAAGTTAATAACATTTACAATGATTGCTGAACCAAAAATTTTATGGACAGTCTATATTAAGAACCAAGCCGTTGAGGACCCATGTTCATATGAACTTTTTTTCTTAAAATTAGTCAAAGATTCACCCTTTAAAGTTTGTACAAGTACTTATTAATCACAAATAGAACTCGATAAATAATTCAGAATTGCCTTATAAAGCAAGGGTCTAAGTCACACCGTTTTCACTGTACAGGGCCGTATTGGTTGCTTGTTAAAATCTTATTATTTACGAAATCTTTAATATGATTATAACAAATTGATTAAAATTTAATGTTAACATTTGGACATGTGCATAATTTATTGTAAAATTTAGAAATGTTCATAGTTCAGTGGCGTAGGAATGGTTAGTAAAGCGGGATTTGTTTACCCCAACTTCTACGCCAATGACCTAATAATCATTTGGGAATCATTTTTAGATTCCGAGGACAATTCTATATAAAAAAGGTATACTTGTTGAAAATCGGTATAGTGTATAGTTTTACCGAAAATCTCAGTTGAATGGGAGACCGTTCTTCTGATAAGACTTCAATATTCATCCATTTTTTTACAAACATTCACTAATATTTCAAATCTTAAAAATAAAATGACAGTTCCTGATGACAGATAAGTCTATTATTGCTTAGTTCTTTTTTCATGGCAATCGTTAGTACGGATAATGTTATGGACGCACAGCGCAAATTTAAAATTAATATGTGAGTGTAATTTTTTAAGAAATTATATCTGTTTGAAACAAACGGACTGTTGAATGAGCAAGGATACCTACAATTGCTTCAGAATGGCACTAATGAAATTTTAGAGGAGGTGCCATTGAATATGCTGTAGAATTTATACCAGTCGTTTCGCCGATGTAAAGACATATTATTTAATATTGTTTTGAATTCTAAGTTAATGCGTGACATTATAATAATATTAATTTAAAATTTATTTCCTATCCTAAACTAAATTTCTTATCAGAAGAACGGTCTCCCGTTCAACTTTCAACAAGTATAACTTTTTTATGTAGAATTGTCCACGGAATCTAAAAATGAAACCCAAATGAATATTAGGTCATTGGGGTAGAAGTTGGGGGAAAAAATACCACTTTACTACCTATTACTACGCCACTGACCTACAAAAATTTGTAAATTTTTCAGTAAATTATGCACATGTGTAAATGTTGACACCACACCAAATTTGAATCAATTCGTTGTAACTAAACCAAAGATTTTATAAATAATATGATTTTAACAACCGGCCAATACGGCCCTGTACAGTGAAAACGGTGAGACTTAGACCCTTGCTTTATAAGGCAATTCTGAATTATTTATCGACTTATATTTGTGGTTAAAGTTTGATTCACTCGAACTGAAACACCTTGTATATCTTTATTTGCCTCTGTTCTGGTCTTTCCAAAAATGGGTTATTAAGGACTATACTTAATAAAGTTATGTCCTTGTATCTCCAAAAAGGTGATTTTCCAATAAATTGTTAATGAACCATAGCAGTAGTTAGAAGTGGAAAAAAGTCAAAACTTGATCTTATGCTAATTAATTGTTTTTCAAAAGTTGCAGTAACTAGTATTTCTGGAACTTATGGATTATTGATAACACTTTCATATTTTATACTAGCAACATGGTTCGGTGTACTGGGTTAGAGGGATAAACAACACCTTGGGTAACCTAGATTCGAAAGAATTCCTGCACGTTCAACTGGCCACCAGCTTCGCTTTATCTAATAGTCCTGTATGGATGGATTCCACAACTACTGAACAATGCAGAGAACTAGAGAAGGCTGTAGGAGGACCTACGGTAATGGAAGATCATGCTATAATAATAATAATAATAATAATTATTATTATTATTTTAGAAACTAGCAGAAATTACAGGGTCAAGAGCTTATGAGAGATTCACTGGCTCGCAGATTGCCAAAATATACCATAATAAACCGGATACCTACAATAGAACTGAAGTAAGTTGTGTTTATAATAATTTATCTGTTTTGAAATAATATAGAGTAATCAATTATTTTTATTTGGATGTTAGCATTCTTAATACTTATTCATTTATATAGTAAGTACCTACATAATAGGTAGAATCTAAAGAGAACAGGCGAAATTATTAATACAAAGAAGGTCTAAAAAAATTCAAGTTAATACGTAATATATACAAAAATTTAATAAAACATTGTGAAGAAAACTGCTGAATCCAGATCCATAATATTAATAGCTTTATGGAGAGAAGTTTACTGTCATTTGTGGTATCTAAAAATGTATATCGCGAAAATATGAATCCAGACGTATTTGAAGAATATTTAGAACAAATGATTTAGATCTTATACCTCTGGGGATAAGGAGTACCTACCACAGGAATCAGTTCTTGGTCCGGTTCTCTTATGAATTTATATCAACGATTTATTTTGTTCTGGTGATGATTCAGTTTTAACTATGCAATTTTCTGATGATACTGTCGCGATACGCTAGCCGTGGTTTCAATTTCGTATGACGACATAGCCCCGCGTTGGGCGCCATGTCGCGGTCGTGTTTGGCTGGCTTCAGGGATGGTAATGTCTTGGAGTAGTCCCGGCTGGTGAGACCGGCCAGCTTCTCCCCTGAGCATCATCAACGGGTTCGATATCCGTATGATGCGATGCGAAGGACAGTGTAGCTCAAGGTCCCCCTTCAGTCTTCACCTCCGGTGCTAGCGCGCTAGGCGCTATCTCGGCGGCTAGAAGGCTTCCTGGTACCTCTGTCCTCTCCCTCTTGATGAACGGCCCTCATCGAGGGGAGACAAGGCTTCAGCCCTCCGACATCGTTCTGAGTTCAATCTACTCAAGAGGAGATTCCGCGATCTAATTTGTTTGTTGTCCAACCAAACAGGACATCGTAGCACTACGCTTATAAGGATTTCCACTTAGGAGACTGGTTCGGGTTTTTGTATCACCCTGTATGTACTGGGTAGAGACTAAGCGCTAGTCGGCTAGTGTCTGAAAATCACTGTCTCTTATTTTTCACTACTGTTTAATACACTGAGCGCGGCCTCCTTGGAGTGCCGGCGCGGCGTGTATGCTTAAATGAGCTTAATACAGCGTGAGCTGACCGGGAATGTTGGAGCCCGAGATTTTTTATTTTTTATTTATTGAGAAATAATAACTCAGAAATGAATAAAAACATATATATCGTTTATTAAAAATAATATTGATAGGACAGAATGATTAAATGCGGTTTCTTGCATACGAATGTTGCTCGGAGCTCACCAGGCACTGTGTCCTGGCTGAGGAACTGCATTTGCCGCCAGTTCGTGTTCGATCGCCGGCAGGGTGATTCTCGGTTGAACGACTGAGGCCACAAAATATATAATAGACTGCGGCGTGGTTGGGTCCAGGGACACCTCGATTTGGCCCGTGACGTTGGGAATTTGCCTTGGTCGCTCGGCCGTGGTTGGCGAACTGAAATCAAAAGGAAGGCGAAAATTTTATTTCTCCGTTCTTCGTCTGGCTGCGGTTATCCGCGGTTATCGGTTATCGTTCGCTGTCACCGGGGTGGCTACGCCGCCGCCGGCTTGGTGTCGTCTTAGCGGCTCGACGTTAGGAAATTCAAAAGATGGGTGAAAAATTTTCAGAAGGTCGGCGATTTTCTTCGCCCTCTGAGACCATTTGACGGGTGCGGTGGACGTCTGGGTATCTTTGTACAATATGTCGAACGTCTTGCATGTTGTGGAAGACCGTTCGTCGCGGTTGGGGAATTTCAGGCATGTTTCGAAATATCCGCGAATTTTTATGTTTTCGTCAGATCTTCTTCTGATTGGTGGGCTGCTTGGCCCTGCTGTGGCAGCTTGCCTTTAGTGCTTTGGCATGAAAAATTCGTGATTTAGTTAGTTTAGTTCGTTGATAGATTCGAAACATGGGCGAAATCTGAAGTACCTATCCATTCCTACGACAATACAAACCTCACTAACCTATACTTTATGTTTTGATATAAAAAGTCTGCCTAGTTGAACTAATGGTGCAGCACTGGTTTCTTCTTTTCACAGAAGTCAGAAACTATAAGATTTTATCCTAAGAAATGCCAAAGGTATTTCAAATACTGATTCAGTAAAATTGTAAATAGTTACGCTGATTACATAAGTGCTTTGTAGTCTAAATCAAGTGTCATAAAAAGCTTTGAAAATAGCTTATCACAGCTCTATACACTCTGTAATATCATATGCGAGGCACTCTACTTCAGCTGCAGATGTTTGTACTCCACAAGAAAAAGTCATAAGAATATAGAAATAAGAATTGACAAAAATTCATTATTATCTTGCCATAACATAATATCAGGATCTTTATTAGTCATATTATTCAGTTTGCATTACCATCATCATTTCCAGAAGGGGTTTCATTAACTCTCCCATTTCTCCTATTTTAAATCTTACACTCACTGCCATTCACTATCTTCTCAAACTAATAATAATCGCCAAACTCTCGCTTTGTAACAAATTTCCTTTATTTAACGCCATTTTACATTTCACAATAACAAAATTACAATTTACAACCAACAATTTAACTTCAAAAACTCTTCCCTGCGCATCTTGTAAACTTTTTTATAGTTAATTTTTTGAAAAAAAGTTATTCTTGATAGAAAATTTTGCTTATCTTGGGAAGCCGTGGGCAGTAATCAAATATGTAATAAAACACACAGGGCGTCCAATTTCCATAGATTTCTAAGAGCACGAAAGAAAGAAATAAAACATAAAAACATCAGTAAACAGAAATAAGTAAATAAATATGTAAACAAAGTAACACTAGACTGATTTTCATGACATTATTATTTTAGTCCTATTTTAATTATGTACTTTTGATTTGATTTATACTATTTTATGTATTTTTTTGTTTATTATTTTTCTCAGTGTTTTGTCTCACTTTCTGTATTGTTCTGTTTTATTTCACTGTATAAATATTATAAATTGCTTTCTTGCTGTACTGTAAATAATACCGTATATTTCAATATGTTTAACATTAGTCTTAATTGATACCAGTCGGTTAAATTTGTATGTGATAAGAGATAGAAAGCCCTTCTAATTTTTATATTCCCAAGCAAGTAAACTCTTATAACATACAAAAATAGAAAAAAATACCTAGTCAAAGTTTGTGAATTAAAATGATCCAAGTAAAAAAATAACAAAGACTTAAAAATATAACAAAGACTTTAAAAATGTTGATTTTTTTCAGAGGATATCCCTTGTTAGCAGCTTCCTCTGCTCATTATTTTTGGGCAAGATAGCCCCCATAGACATTTCGGATGGCTCAGGAATGAATCTGATGGACATCCACACAAAAGAATGGAACCAAACCCTTCTAGATGCCTGTGGGCCAGACCTAGCTGAAAAACTGGGACATCCTGTGCCTTCAAATACTAACTTAGGGCCTATATCGAACTACTTTGTAGAAAGATACGACTTTAAGCCTGACTGTAAGGTCATCGCGTGTACTGGCGATAACCCAGCATCTCTAATGGGTAAATTCTATTTGTTTTTCCTTAAAAAAATTTATTTCAATGATTTGAAATATATTACAAATAGATTTCAGGTACTTAACCAACGATTTCATTATTTCTATAATGGTATTTTTTTTAATTTAAAAATATACTTCTTAGGCATGAGACTGGATAAAGATTGGATAGCCGTAAGTTTGGGGACAAGCGATACTGTCTTTCTATGGCTTTCGGAACCAACAGTGGTGTTAAACGGACATGTTCTGTGCAATCCTATAGATAAGGATGCTTATATGGCATTACTATGGTAGGTAGTTTTTTAAGTCACACTACTGCTGATACTGCATGCATTGGGCTATACAGGGTGTCTCGAAAATTATTGGAAAAACTTTAATAGTGGAAACTTTATTCATTATTATGAGGGATGTTTCATATTTCATATTCCCTTCACTTTTCAGCCTCAGCTTTTCTAAACAGTCAAGTATATTCTCTTTTTTTTGTCTAACAATAATAGTTAACATAATATTAACAAAAAGTTAAACTGTCACTCTTCTTTATCACTAACCCAAAAGAATGTAGAAAAAAAATGGATTTATTTTGCAAGTCATATTTAATTAGATGCAATATGTTATATAAATAATAGTTTTAGATCTAGAGGTGTGTATATTTCTTTATCTTTATACATCAAGGATCTAATCTCGGCCCTTTGATTTTTAGTTTATAAGTGATCCCACCAAAGAGATAGTATACAAACAATTTTTATGCACTGATGACTTAAGATTTTTTTTAGTTGCGACTCACGTAAATAATAAATGAAAATGATGTTGCCAAGTAGTTACAAAAAAAGTAGTCAATTTACTTTTTGATTTATCTTGGTTCATTTTTGATACTATTCGTACTCAATTGTAATCAATTACGTACCCTTCATTGTTGACTGGTGAAAGAAAAGGAAATAAGTAGGTAAATAGTTAATATTTAATAAAATTCAGAAGTTAAACTTAAAAAAAGGTACAAATAAAAACGTAACTTCCAGACACCCAGTATATGATAAAACTTAAGTAGACTTAACTTAAGTATAATAATGAATGATGGTCTAAAATTAATCAAAAAATTATATTTGATTGGTTGTAACGTAATGAACGAAATCTTAATCTTCTGTTAGTTTTAAAAACGGATCCATGACGAGAGAAAGAATACGAAACAACTGCTGTGAAGGCTCCTGGGACACTTTCAATCACCTTCTGGACAGCACGCCTAGAGGAAATTTCGGCCACATAGGTAACATCGGACGAACTGAAATTTTCGTTTATTAAAGGTAATCTTTCAGGACTGTATTTTGACACTCAAGAGATCCTCCCGTTCCTACGAGGCGACTACCGATTTAACAAGACGGGACCTGTGAATAAATTTACCAGTTTGGAGGTAGAGGTGAGGGCAGTCATCGAAGGGCAGTTCATTGCAAAGAGGGCATATGCGGAAGATTTTGGGTTCAAATTCGGTAAGACGTACATACTTTAAGATGATTTTGCTCTAAGAAGAACTAATTTTAGATAAAGATACGAAAATTCTAGCAACAGGAGGCGCGTCTGTAAATAAATCCATTTTGCAAGTGCTATCGGATGTGTTCAATGCACCTGTTTTTGTACAAGTAAGTTGTAAGGCTAATATAGGATATACTGAAACTGGCCTGCAATATTTTACCAGCATATTTATGACCAAAAAGCCTTAAAGATCTTTTTTCCAGATCGGAATCCCAAACTGGGAGTTATGGCTAAATTTGTTTTAAACTGTTTTATTCATAGGCTTTCAACTATTTGATTAAAAAGTTAAACATTGGTATGTTATACAAATATTGTCGGAAATTTTGTAGCATCAATGGATGGCGAATCTTCAGGACTTATAATGATTTTGAAATAACTATATTCAGTAGTACCAATATTAGTCACATAAAAAAGATTTGATTGCATTTTATTTAAAGTACATTTTTGAGTTGTAATTTTGTGGCCTATGGGCTGCCAATCGCTGCCCTTGTTGTTCTCGGGCTAAGCTCTCAGCTATCAGAAGTCCTAGGCCCGCCCTCACGTTTATTTTGGTTCTTGTTGATTATCAGACAATAGTGATCCTCTGAAACGTGGCCTCTGTAACTAATCGAATCCAATGCTTCAAAACCAGTGGCGGCGCGTGAACATTGATTGAATGTGTTCTGCTTAGGGTTGTTACATTTGTTGATTTGAATTCCAGGATATTAAGTGTCCGGCCCGGAGTCTTTAAAAGGCGCCGCAAGCGAAAAATTTTAAAATTTTCAAGGTCACGCGTTTTCCTGACACTTCTGAATTTCAAGGAACAATCCATTTATACAAAAATACAGATTTTTCACAAGAACGATTTTTTAAATTGATACCTTTTTGAAATATCTATTCACGAATTACCTACTGACGGTATAAATAAATTGGAATAAACTAAATATATTTTATTAAATTATTGAATATTGTTTATAAACAAAAAAATCGTTTGTGAAATTTACCAACGATTCAACGAATTTTAATTTTCCTCGCCGTGTTATGATTTTTTCTTTATCTTTTTTTATATATATGTACATTATATTATATTCCGGGAGTTATACGTGCAAATCCGAAATCCGGGACCATACAGCTAATTCCCGGTACAATCACAGAAAATCCCGGTCATACCCATGTGGCTAGATGTTCTTTTAATATGTCGTCAAGATCTGCACTAAAATTTATGAGTCCACGAAACACATCAGGGTTAGCCGAATTTTCTGTGTCGTCATGTCCGCGAAGTGCTAATTCGAAAGCTCCGCAAAATTTTTTGCAATCTATGATTTTAGATAATACATAACGATTTTTCGTTACCTGTTCATTGTGTTTCCATATATTATCCCAATATGCAGAATCTAACTGACTTCTTATGTTTATTTTACCTAATGACTTAAATTACTTAAATCTTTCACACTGTATATTGTCCATACTTTATCCCCACCGAAAAGTAAGCACGGAAAACAAAACAGTGTAATTTTTAAATCACACCCGCACACCCACTCTGCTTTTGTGTATACATTATTGTTAAATTGTCTTTTATAACTTTTACTTCGGCTTGTTCCACTAACTTAACTTCAATATTTAATTGTGGTGTTGGCCCACCTAATTCTTTTATTTTTAGTTTATCCTCATAAGGCAGAGAACCAAATAAAGTTTTTTTTTAAAACGAAATGCTATTTATTTTAATAACTATAATATCCGTAGATGCCTAAACGAAAATATTCACATGTGTCGCTCGCAGAAATAAACCATCACATACCACGTACGAAATATTACTGCATTTACTGCAGCAGTGGCTGTCGTTGTTGCAGCCACAAAAGCCTATATAAATGTGTACTGGGTTATGTGCCTGATTAGGCAATAAAAACAAAGGACGCATATAATTGTTCGCTGTGCACACATTTTGTATATGAGGTTGCTTATATTAAGGAGCGTAGCTCGTGTCGTAATAAATAATAATATAAGCTCCTAGATTTATTTTAGCGCGAGTACATTCCGATTCTTTAAATATTTTGTTGATATTTATTATGATTAAATACATAAAATTTTATGTGTTCTGCAGCTCCGCAGCTCTTATGGTAAAACTGCCACTGTTCAAAACGTTATAGTATATTGTAGAGATTCTAATATACAGGCTGTTACACATTCGCTTCTCACTACAGGGATCTCGGAAACGGTAAAAGATACAAAGTAGCTTAAATGAGGGCAAAGTTGCATAATAAGAGGACCAACATTATACCTCTAAAAATCAAGGCTAATATAATTAGTTTTTGAAATATTTGAAAAAACTGAGGTTTTGGACATCCGTTTTTGTTTCATTTCAGCCTTGTTTGAGGTAATATTGAAAAAAGAAGAACACTTTCTCATGGCAACTTTTTGCCCTCTATCGAATGGCATAATCAATTTTTATATGTAACGCTTCGGCTCTACAGTACCATCATCGACTTCATTTTATTAAATACGACCCTGGAAATTTTATTACATTTTTTGCAATACTGTAATGCCTCAGCCCGAACCAGACGTTTTGTTTCGAAAAATTCATCTTCAAAGTGTTTGTTCCAAAATCTAATATTTTTTTTTAGGTTTCTATGTTTATTGAATTATCGTACACACTAAGTGTCGTTAGACCCTGTGAAATCCACCTTGTTATTTAAACAGATACCTATACCTAATAAATTCCGATCATATTACGCTTATCTTCATTTTCAACATTTGCCAAAACGAAAACGTTTTTGAACATTACTGTAATTTTTCAAAGTATAATATTCATTTGGTGTTTTGGTTGTTCATATGCATTTTTAAGAATTAATTTGTCGTAATGAAATTAAAACTGTAATAATGTTTTAATTTTGACGCAACAATTTATCGAATTATGTATGACGAGGTGATGGAGATTAAAACTCTAATAATGTTTTATTGTAACGTGTGATGGCAATATGTAGTTCAAATAACTAGGTGGATTTCACAGAGTCTAACGACACTTAGAGTGTACGATAATTTAATAAACATAGAAATCTAAACAAAAAATTTAAATAAATTTGGAACAAATACATCGAAGAAGTTTTTAAGATCTGAAAACATCTGAATCTGGTTAGGGCTAGGTATTGGGGGTCATGAAAGCTTGCAAAAAAGTAATAACATTTCCAGTTGTATTTAAAAAAGTTGATGATGGTCCTGGAGAGACGAAACATTACATATGGAAATTAATTATGCCATTCGATAGAGGGCAAAAAGTTGCCATGAGAAAGTATTCTTCTTTTTTCAATATCACCTCAAACAAGGCTGAAATGAAACAAAAACGGATTTCCAAAATTTCGGCTTTTTTTCAAATATTTCGAAAACTACTCATGTAGCCTTGATTTTGTAGAGTCATAATGTTGGTCCCTGGATTATGCAACTTTGCCCCAATTAAGCTACTTCGTATCTCTTACCATTTTCGAGATCCCTATAGTGAGAAGCAAATTTGTAACAGCCTGTATATTCAAATATTTGTGAATTACAAAAAAAATATGTTACTTACATATATGCAACTTTTATTATGAATGAAATATATTAATAACAAAAGTTAATCGTAACTAGCAGCAAGTAGGTATTCTCTTCTAAACCTACCAACGAGCTGCACTCTGCAGTGATGATAAAATTTTCTAGATTATTTTTTTTAATCAAAATAAAAATAGCAAAACCTATTTTAATATCAATGCTAAGATTATTAAATGTGTAAATAAATCTGATATCATTTCCAATTTTTTTTTTTATGAATTAATATTCTGTTGTCAAATCCTACTTTTTATTTTTATTTGTTGTTAAATTTGACAAAAACTGATTAGCAAATTTTTTATTTAAAATCTGACTGCCACACTGGATTTGAATGAAAATAAATTCGAATCATATGTTTTTTAATAGACTTTTTAAGCTTCATTCATAAAAGTTCTACTACTTCTTTTATATTCAATAAATGTAATCAAATAAAATGGTACCACATATACGGTCCACGGATTGGATTTTCGTAAAATTTAATAGGTAAAACATTGATAAATATAAAACTTGGTATTTTAGTCAATTTTACAGCAAAAAGGTATAAAAATTCGATCAGTAAAATATTGCAGGCTTATTTGCGGATACCCTGTAAAAAGCATAAAATTTTGGACAGCAATAGGTAAAATGGATGTCGCCAACAAATTTTTTCAGGAAGCCGCAGATTCTGCCATGTTGGGGGCCGCATACCAAGCGAAATATGGACTTGTAGGTGGCAGTTATAACGCATTATTATCATCTCTGCCAGACCCTGAACTAGCATGCCAGCCATACAGTGATGCAGCCGAGGTGTATGGGCCCATGGTAAATCGATACAGGAGTATTATCAAAGAACTTGTTAAATGTTGTAAATAAATACTTTCTAAAATCTACCATAATGATTTAACAGGTTTGTTATATAACTGTGTCATTAAACATGGATAGCTTGATGCTCAAGTTTTGCTGGAAATTGTTATATTGCAGTATGGGGCCACACAAAATCTTAAAATTTCATTAGTGTTTCCAAAAATAATAAATAAGACGCATCACATTTAGTAATTTCTAGCATTCGAGTTACTTCTACTAAGAGTTGAACCATATTAGCAAAGTTTCATTTTTACAAGTACTTTGCTATACAATAAAGGAACTTTGAAAAAAAATGTAGGTACATATTGATGCCTACTCATCAATCACAAACCATCTTTGTTAACCAATTTTTAAAATAATTTCGCCATTATTTATACACAAATATTTACAAGTTACTTATATCTTTCTTATCAATATCTAGGAACTTTAATCTTTCTTTATTGACGCTAATTTAAAGCAATTGAATAAATCAAGGCAGCGGATATTTAACCCAAAGACGATACGCTTGTTTTTACATTATACATTTTGGTGTATGTATTTTTATTAGTCTAATTAAATTAGTCATTTCACCAATATCATTCAGTTATAACCGAGAAACATCAAAATTGAAAATATGCGTATACATTTGTGAATTTCTTTGTATGCAAGCCCTGTTATATTTAGTCCTTTATCTAAAAAATGTATTCCTACTCTTCAGAAACAATTAAAACCATTCATAGAGGCTAATTGATCTCAGAAGATAAGCTATTATTTTATAAAGATCATGTCGGCTTGAAAAAGCACAGATGCTACGATTTAGCAAAACTTCATGTTTACAGAAAATCATATGTAAACAATAAAAATGCAGCACAACACAAAAGTTTTGCATAAAATTTAAATAGCATAATTATTTTACAAACCTTTAATGTTTCCTTTGACGATATTTTAATTTTTTTTCTCATGTCGATTTAAGTGCAATTATACGAAGTGTTTCTCTGAAGTAGATAGAAAAAAGATAAAGAACAAAGTTTTAGGAAATTATCTTGCAATTTCAAAAAATACATACAAAATAACTTATTTTTTTCGATGAATCACCCTATACAGGGTGATTCGGAATTTATCCAAAAAAAATTTTTTGTTGTACAGGGGACTTACAAATACAATTTTGTAAAAAAAAATCAAAAAGGGCAGTTCGAAAATGATTTAAAAATACATTTCTACACCTATTTTATATCAGCAATTGCCGTTATTGTTATTATTAATTAATAAAATTAATTTGTGGTTTTAATTAATACTTTGACAACCTGAAGTTACAACAACTGTTCAAATTTTGTCCCCTGACGTGTAAACACTTTTGGGCCCGTCTTACCCAGTTTTTACGAACTAATACAAATGCTGTCTTGCTTTTAAAATGATATCCATTCACTCGAGTTGCCATACATGTAAGCTGTTCTTGACATTTGAGAAACTAATGTAAACACTATCGCAAAATCGGATTTCAGTATTCGAAATCACCTGGGGCCACGTGGAAAGAGAACGCATTGCGCACAGTGCACAACGTGAATGACGCTAGAGATTACAGTAAGCCCAGCGATGTAAAGGTTGAAAATTCTACAACTTCAATAATTTTTTTCTCGGAAACTATAAGGGTTTTACAAAATTTTTTTTACGATATTGACTCCATTTTTCATGACGCATCTATTCCCAAATTTTTTTGGATAAATTGTGAATCACCCTGTATATTTGCCGCTTTTTGGAATCCTCTCCTTTTCCTGATTACAGTGTCACATATTTGCTTTGACAGTCTATGCAATATTTTGGTTTATTATCACACCTTTCACAATGGATAATGTCAAGTTTGTCATCGAACTGGTGCATATTTATGCTTTTCCGCTATGAAATTCATGCATTTTGTATTATGATATTTTTTCTTAATAGAGAATTAAAGATTTATATAGTAAAGGACCCCGCACAAACCTTATGTGAAATGGCTCCCGGTTACATTGGCTGAATTTATTATGTTACGTAACTCGGCGTCCTGAACAAAACTCCACGGGTTCCGAAATAAACCCACCCAACCACTAGAAACCTACCAAACCACAAGAAGGCTAACCCACGTAACCCTGGGAACAGTGAGTTTAGTCGCTTATATTTCTTGAAATTATTAAATTCCACACCACAAGCATGCTAATCTGCCTACTACCTATCCCACCTAACTCCTAGAAGCCACCCCTACAAAACCACAAGCAGGCTAACCCACGTAACCCTGGGAACAACGAGTTTAGTTTCTTATTTTTCTTGAAATAATTAAATTCCGCTCCACAAGCCACTGCTTGTGGTTTGGTAGGGGTGGTTTCTAAGGGCTATGTAGGTTAGGGAGTAGGCGGGTTAGCTCGCTTGTGATGTGGAATTTAATTATGTCAAGAGAAATAAGCGATTAAACTCGCTGTTCCCATCAGGGTAACGTGGGTTAGCTTGCTCGTGGTTTGGTAGGTTTCTAGGGGCTAGGTGGGTTTATCTTGGAACCTGTGGAGTTTTGGGCTTTGCGCCCATAGAGACATTTGTTCAGGACGCTGAGATACCTAACATATAAAAAAATCAGCCAATTTATCCAGGATCCATTTCCCATAAGGTTTGTGCAGGGTCTTTTAACAGAAAACATACCCACGCAAGGCAAGGCAAGGCAGTTTTGACTACAAGCAAGTAAATAAACCAAAATGGTGTGCACACTGTTAAAGCAAATATGCAACATGATCATTGTAATTATAAAAAAGAAAAAAATCTAAAAATGGCAAGTATACAGCGAGTTCTGTTAAGAAAAAAATTGGTGTAAAACTTCGAAAAGCAAGTCAATAGTTTTTATTATCACTTTGAAATCGCAAGAAAATTATCATCTTTGCCTGTTTTTACTAGATAAAAAGGTAAAAAAATATAAAGGAATAGTAGAATATTATGTATGTAAAAAATTATTTTCCCTTAATTCAATTTGAGAAATAGCTGATTTTTGTTAAACTGGTATTCAGTATTACGAAGTTGTTTATTTATTGGAAGTATCTTTTATGTATCATAAAAATTAAAGATGTTGCAAAAAATTATCTTCGCGTTTTCTTTTTACTTTAATAGTTTTAAAAAATACTGCATTCCTATTGTAGAATGTTACCTATTGGCATAATAATAGATATAGAATAATTAATTCTGATACTTATATACAGGGTGTTCCTAAATAAGTGTCGCAACGGAAAACTTTAAATTACTCTTGAAAAGAGAAACATTATTTTCCTCTTCCATTTTTCTCTCCGGGCTTTCGTTTTCGAGATACACGGTGTCAAAACTTTTTTTCAGATTTTTGCCATAATATCTTAGGAACCGTTTGAACTACAGGACTGAGCTTTTGTACACACGTTACCATTATTAATAGCTACTTGTTGCAATTGTTGCTAAATTTCATTAAAATTGTTAATTATTACTAACTTATTTTTTGAATTACAAAAGTTTTTCGAAACGTTAGCAAAATGTTTGTTTTTGTTCATAAAGTCATTTTTCTTGAAAACAGTTGACTTTTTGTGTAAAATTCATTGGCGTTTCAAAATTTGCTGTCAAATGTTAATTTTTCCAGTGGCGTAAAAGTTAGGGGGGAAAACCCTTACGATACCTTAAAATCTCCACCACTGTCACGTTCAATGAATTAGAGAAGGGTGGGAAAAAGTAGCTATTAATAGTGGTAATGCGTGTACAAAAACTAAGTTCTGTAGTTCAAACGGTTCCCAAGAAACTGGCAAAAAATTTTAAAAAAATTAGTTTTGACACCGTGTATCTCGAAAACGAAAGCCCGGAGAGAAAAATTGAAGAGGAAACGAATGTTTCTTTTTTCAAGAGGAATTTACAGTTTTCCGTTGCGACAATTATTTAGGAACACCTTGTATATCTAGAATTTTCAGTTATTCGTAAATAAATACAAAGATAACTAAAGTAAAACATAATTACTTAAGACAAATCAATAAAATAATTCTCTTAGAAGGAATGGTTTGCTTTTCATTTACTTACAGTGCTAATATGTAAAGTAGTTGATCAGAAATTAACATTAAATAAACATCGATGAAGCTCCTGTTTGTATTATAATGAAATAATACATAAAAGCTCCAATGTTTTCAAACGTTAAAATGAAGTTAAGTGACGTGGACATAATTTTGCGGCAATATAAAATTGCTACATATTTTGGATTCCCCTTAATATCCGAAGTGACAGCGCCAAGATTAAAACGTGTCTGTTCTAAATGGTATCCATTCGTTATATTTTGCACATACTTTGTTTTTACACTAAATTGTTTAACCAAGAGAATAAGTTACTATATATATTTATTTCCACCCATGCAAATCTTAAATGACGTACTACAAATACTTTCTGAAATACTTTTTTTATCAGTTTGTTTGTTGTGGCCCACGAAGCGTTTTCAGCACTGGAAAACCTTTTGGAACAATCTTAAGACGTTAGATAAAAATTTGAAGAAGTTGAACTTCGAGGAAAAACGAAATCCTTTTATTTATGGTACAATAACATCAGTATGTTTCGTAGTAATTTTTTGTGTACATATTTGGGAAATACTCGACTGGTGCCATATTGGAGAAATCAGGATTATGTATTCTTATATGAATTTCAGAATAGTGATGTATTATCAGTTATTTGCTACAATTCTAATTTGTCAAATAACAAAAATGTTAAAAGTTAGATTTGATTTTTTAAATCAACACTTATATAAGGTGGGCAAGAAAAAACACATTTTGTGGGACGTTTCTCAAACCGAAGCTTATTTTACTATACGCCAATTACAAGAAATCAGTAAACTATACGCAATGATTCATGGTTTGATAAAAATTTTCAATAATATTTTGGGTTGGCATATATGTTTCATAATAAAAAGTACTATCCTAGTAATCCTAAGCTCTATCACTTTTATGGTAAACATATTATCTCAAGATATTTTCAAACAGGACCAAATTTCACAGGATTTAATAATTATAAATGTAGCATACTCTTCTATATATTTGGTAAGTGCTTTTTACGAAATTCGATATACTTCAAACTGAATTATATTTCTTTAAGGCTTTTACAGTCGGTATCATAATATGTTGTGATAGAGCGGAGAAAAGTGGTAGAGCCGTCAGCGAGGAATGTGTTCTTTTGCAGCAAGGGATGCCAGAGTCTTCTATGAGGAAAGAACTACAATTTCTGGCACAATTTACGAGCAGGTTGGCACCAGAATTCTTGAGTGCTGGATTTTACAAAATAAGCCAGTCAATCGTGATGTCGTTGTTGTCAACGATGGCCACCTACATAATAATTTCTTTGCAGTTTAATAGCATGTAAAATAATGAGATCGAATGTTAACTAGAAAATAACTGTTGAAAGAGAAATTGTATAAATAATAAAGATGTGAGATACCAGCATGTTTTTCAAGTCTGTCATATCCACCGCTATACGGCTATGTGTGAAATCGGTAGTCACTAAGAAATTTAAAAATAATTTAACCTAAATATTTTAAAGCGAGATTTAATTAGTGTCTGATTGAATACATACAATGTTTTTTTTTATATGTAAAAATTTAATGTTTCCTTGTAATGTTCATTTTATTAGTTATTTTAGAATTAGACGTGTTGGAGGACTTCAGCCAATCTGATTATATTTATTTTAATCTATAAAACATTTTATTACGATCATTAAAAAAAAATCAATTTGAGTTAAAGTTAAGCCTTAATACACAGGGTGTTACTTTGAATAGGGTGACCAGATTTTCTTGAAGTCAATGCTAGACGGCAAGAGCTAGATAGTCATTAAATACAAATACATTTAAATAATAAGTCAACTTTTAATTATTAAAGTATTGTTATTTAAATAAATATAAAAAATAATATAATAACATAAAAACTAAAAATAAAAAGTACCTACATATTTTATTACAAATATTTTTCAATTCTATGTATTTTTTTATCTCTTACATCAAAATGCAGAAGTAGCATCTCTGCGCCATTCAGAGGCAAAGGTCGGAATTAATCAAAAAAAGGCACCGTCCAGATCGAGGTCTACTTCTTAGATATTTTTTTATGGTGAGTAGTGGATAGAGGATAGAGATCTCAACTCTTATTAAATGCTGGATATAATGCTGGACGGTACTTCTAAATGAAGGACTGTCCAGCGCAATGCGGGACGTATGGTCACCCTAACTTTGAATGGGCTTCATATTTGTATGGAGACTGACCATTAGAAGCACATATAAGTATGTTCTCAGTTATACACTTATTCTATTTCTTGCAAACTGGTAGACTGCAAACTAAAAAAAATTAAGTATTGACTGACACATTCGGCCATTCTTATTTCACCAAATAAATGTTGGTCGTTTGTTTATTATTCACCTAGCTGCTGTTGTCTTGTCACATCTTTAAATTGATATGTAGATCACCTAAACTAGGTTAATGTCAGAGGTCATTGGCACTGAGATTCACAAATTAAAAATAGTGCTTTAAAAAAATAGTAACAAATACTTTTTACTAAAAACAATGATTTAAAAAATTTTTTCAAATCTATCGGAGTGGAATGGTTATTTTTTTATTTTGTAGGTACATTTTATAAAATGGCAAAAATTATTATTTTAAAACATACATTTTTTTCACTTACAGTTAATAACATAATTATGCCTATCCACATACCAATAGTTATAGTCTGTTTGGAAATGAAAGAGAGTAATAAAACCCCGAGATAAGAACCGGCCATGGGCGTGGTAATATTTCGTTTCAGGTAATTATCGGGTAACACTAATGCTAACAAAAATGACAGGGATTGGAAAATCGACTATCTACAGACTTTTAAAGGAAACAAAAAATGAACAAGATACTGTAAATCCCCCAAAATCATCTACAGGGAGGTCAAAAGTCGTTATAGATGATTTCTTCAAAAATGTCATTCGCAGAAAAGTACACTCATTTTATTTTAAAAAAGAAATACCAACGCTAAACAAAATTTTAAGTGAACTTTCAGAGGACAACGATTTGCCAAAAATCAGTAGAAGCAAATTATGGGCCGTCTTACGAGAGTTGAATTTTTGCTGGGAAAAGCAGAACAGGAAGTCAGTTCTTATCGATAAAGATGAAATTATTTGTTGGCGAAGATCCTACTTAAGATCAATTAGAAAATTCCGTGACGAAGGGAGGAATATTTATTATCTAGACGAAACTTGGGTCAACGAGGGATATACTGTAACAAAAGTATGGCAAGATAAAAATGTAAAAAGTTTTCGACAAGCATTTTTGGATGGACTTTCAACAGGGTTCAAGGCACCTTCAGGTAAAGGGCGAAGATTAATAGTGACACATATAGGTAGTGCCAGTGGTTTTGTAGATGGCGGTTTACTTTTATTTGAATCTAAAAATACAGGTGACTATCACGAAGACATGAACGCAGATGTTTTCGAAGAGTATTTTACACAGATGTTGGATCTTATTCCTCCGGGGTCTGTAATTGTCATGGATAATGCCAGTTACCATTCACGGCAGACCGAGCGGACGCCTACGACTGCTTGGAGGAAAGCCGATATAATTCAATGGTTATCCGGAAAAAACATTTCTTTTGAAACAAATATGGTGAAAAAGGAACTTTTGACACTTGTCAATCTTAATAAAGATCAGAAAAAATATGTTATCGATGAAATGGCAACAAATCGCCAAATAACGGTACTACGGTTACCACCTTATCACTGTGAACTTAACCCAATCGAATTAGTCTGGGCGCAGGTAAAAGGAGATGTAGCGCGAAATAATACGACGTTTAAATTAAGTGACGTGAAAATTTTGTTAAAAAATTCCTTGGAACGAGTAACTGCAGATAACTGGCAAAGATGTATACATCATGTACAAAAAGAAGAGGAGAAAATGTGGGAACTCGATAATTTAATTGACGTTACTGTGGAACCTATCGTTATCAATCTAGGAGACGAAGATAATTCATCAGAATATTCAGAGGATGAATTTTAATATACCTACTTTTTTATTTTCTTTATTGTACATTTATACAACACTACATTTACTCACCATAATTTGAATTTTCAAAATACATATATTTTTGTGTGGAATAAAAGTCTATTCATTAAATTTAAATAAATATTTTGATAATAATATTGAATAATTTTATTTGAATTACTAAAAACCCTCTTAACCCGGTTATGATGCTTAAAGTAGTCTCATGTTTTGAAATGCTGTTTTTAAATTGTTTACTTATAAGAGAAATGGACTGAGAAATTGAAGCGGCATAGACAAAGGCGGATTGTCGGGGATTAAATTTTAGCTACCTGCTACAATTTAGTACAGTCCGATCACACAAAATTTTTTTAAAAGTACACATCTATACGGAAAATACATAATATAAAAATATTGAATATAAGCACCAGTACTACATTTATTTACGATTTGCATACATAATAAGCTTTTATTACTCTCTTTCATTTCTAAACAGACTATAATATAAATCATGCAAAAAATATATATTTTTTTAAATACTGGAAAATTTGTACAGACCTTCCACATTGACATAAAAAAAATATGGTGACTTTAAATAATGTCTTGCAGTCATACAAAAGCAAATATTGGTTTACAAAATCATATTTCATTGCAATTTGGCTCCGTTATTCTGTTAGTTTCAGTTAATTGATTTAAATTAGAATTAGCACATACAGCAGAGTCAAGTCCAGCAGTGTTATATACAAGAGTTTAACAAATCAATTATTTTGACTAACCATCTAATTTAAATAAAAAATAATTTGAGATTAATATTCCCTCACTTAACCCTATACAGGGTGTCCCAGAATAACGTGTACAACGGAAGACCACAGATTCGTGTACTCAAAATAGGCACGTATGGGCTAATTCACCTATGTCCAAAATCGCTTCGTTTAGCCGCTAGATAGCCTCAAAGATTGTGAAAATTTTTTGAATTTTGTAGATAACTCAAATACGCATTATTCGATTTTGATTAATTTTAGGGTGTGGACTTTTGCTTTCAATCTACATATTTTGGTGTTATACAGTGTTTTTTAAAACCTATATCGAAGTAACATGTGGTATAACTTTTCGTAGTAAACACCCATTAAGATTTGGCAGGTACAATGACTTAAAGATCGAACTGAAATTACAGACAACCTACAAAATCAGTGACTATTAGCACTTTGTTAAGTATTGTAATATGGGTGGCATGATAATGTAGACATTTAAAAAATATTTTTTGTACCCAAACCGCTCATTCCACACACCCAAAAATAATCAAAATCAATTAATGCATATTCGAGTTATTTACAAAATTCAAAAAATTTTCACGAACTTTGAGGCCATCTAGCGGCCAAACGAAGCGATTTCAGATATAGGTGAATTAGCCTAAATCTGTTTATTATGAGTCCACGAATCTGTGGTCTTTCATTGTACACGTTATTCTGGGACACCCTGTATAGAGTATTTTTTTAGAGAAATTTAAATTTTAACCGTGCCAACTGTATCGTCATGTTGTAGGGTGGACCATATTGTACATCTGCATCTTTATAATGGCCTTTGCAGTCAGCAGTTATCAATCTTTTGGGTAATAGCCACTTAGGTTCATATTACAAATATTGAAATTAATTATCGGCCATATACAGAGGCTTCATATTTACAAGCCATGTGACCTCCGAGTTCAACCCAACATTGCTTGGCTGGTACTTTCAACTAAGTCCCTAAATCTTGACGTCAAAAATATTAATGATTCGTTCACAATGAACAATGACAAACAGTTACGTCTACGCCCGAGATAATGCGAACGCTGATTTGTTGAATAGAAAAATTACAGCCGATAAAAGAGAATCTTGTCTTTTAATGTAATCTAGATCTTGTTTTAATTTTACCAAAATTGAATTGCTTATTTTAAATATAAATTTTTTTTTTGAAAATCGGTGGCTTCCGACTTTATAGACAAATGACCCGAGAGACAACTCTGAAGTTACATAGACATAGAAAACACCCTGTATATGCAATTCTTTTAAGCTGATAAAAAAATAAAAGTACAGGTTTAGATATTTATTTGTCTTACTACGGTACATTATCAAATCTATAAGTAAATTCCATTAAAAATAAAGTGTCCTAATAAAAAAAATTACATATACAATACGCAGATATAAAAGTATATCAGAAAATTAAAAATACGTCAAGGAAATTTCCACACGGCGAGATAACCTTTAACGTCTATCTCTTGAATCGGACCGGCCACGGGAATCACGGCTCCTCGAACGGGAACGAGGTGAGCGGGAGCGCCTCGGCGATCTGGACCTATAAAATATACACACTACCATTAATTTACCTGGATCAAGTACAACGTAAACCATTTTAAATTCTGAGTTTAATAACAAAAATACTTATTGCAAATTCACCACTTATTATTGTCAATATTATGTGATTTGTTTAAGTAACTTGTGTGTAAGAGAAAAATAGTGCCTACTAAAAAAATGAACACCAAATTATCACTTGCCTACCTTTACAAGTTTTTAAGTTTGGCCTGAAAATATTAATAAATAGCTATTATCACAACAAGTTGCGAAATGGGAATGTTTTAGGCACGCTTCCTGTAAAACACCACCAAATACTTATTTCCCAACGTGATGTGAACAAGACTTTTTCTACAAACATCTAACACTTATTTTTAAGAAATAGCCTCGAATTCCTCTGAATCCTTTTTATTAACAGATAATTGTGTGACTACTAGCTTCTGGATCTCCATTATGCAACACATATGTGATTTTTTTAAATTACATATTTAATTTTGAAGACTATTAAAGAATTTTAGTCTTGAGTCTCGGTTAAAAACTTGATTAACTGATCAGGCGATTAGACTGTACATATAGATTTATTTTATAAAGTATGTCACTTTTAGATACATCCGATAAAAAAAAAATCAATGTAAAATTAAAATGCAATTACAAGACGTTTGTAGAAAAATAATTTTCAAAACTACTATCAGAGAATGTCAACTCAATCATTTATAACAGCTAACTCTACGATTTTAAGCAGATCTTTACCTGATCATAGAAATGTTTCAACAAATAAAACTGTGCATCATGCGCAACACTTACAGCATGCATCTATTTGAGAGGATCTTTACACACATTTCACTTGAACAAACCAAATGTAAACCTAAGATATTTTCCGATAGAACAAATCTATTTAAATTTTAAATATCCCACCAGTCTCTGGTTGTTTTAGAAGAAATTAAGATGTGACGGAAGGCGTTGTGGAGCTGATTGTCGTAGTAAGATGTCAATCGTTAAGATGATAGCTGTGGAGATAAACCCTCACGCTGGGGGACAGTGGAACAGCCACTAACGCTGTGTCGGTTTTATTTTGACAATTTTGCTATTGCCTGCTGGCTAGTGGTGAGGCGATTTCGCGAGTTGTCATTTTTTCATTAGCGGGTTGAAAGCTGAAGGCAGATGTTTTTCACACACCACCATTGGTGGATGGTCTGTTGGGTGTAATTCGATGTAAGATGAAGAGATGTGTAGGCCAGGGAGGGATGTGTGGGTCTCAGTCTCAAGAGGGAGAATACAACAGCAGTGGCGCTGATGGCCTGTAATATGAGCGCCAAACCACGTTATACTGCTGCTGTAATTTAATCAACATTGTTTCAACTCACAAGTCGACCAATAACAGAGAAACGGGAAGCAAAAAGTTGTATATACCAACCAAAATTAATGCACTACTACAAATATGTTTCCATTTCAAAATTTATTATCTAGCAAATGGTTAAATCTGATTTTGGTGATCTCTTTTTTTTTAATTATCGGTTTATTCTTCACTAATTGCTGAATTTCAATTTTCAGCTTATACAGGGTGCAAGAGAATTAGTTTTTCTCCCCTAAATTTGAAACACCCGGTAAGGCTAAATTAAAGACTAAATTGTATTGTAAATAACAAGTAACAGTTAATAATGAAGACACTTGTAAACATGCCTTAATATATCTGAAAAAGGTTTAGCCACCTTAATTCAACTAATAAAAAGGAAAATTTTAAACCCTTGCGCCAAAATTTATTGCAAATAAAATTTATAAACATATCATCATTGATCGTGAAAAACCTCCTGTGTGTAAAATACCATTTTTTCACAGGAGGGAGAAAAACATTTTTCTATTGTTTTTTATTTAAAACTGAATAACTAGGAAAGAACTAAAATAATAACAAAAAGCTCCTGATAAATAAAAATTATTATCAAATTATCAAAAAAATTGAGATTTTAATACACAGATTTTAATCGTTCCAAATTAACACATCGGAATAAAATTCTGTGCCCACATAGGAGAATTTTGTAACCAATGAAAAAATATCGTATGTGGTTTATAACGTTCGTTTAAAATCTCCTATGTGGACATATCAAGCTGAAATAGTACAGAGGTTGTGAAGCCAAAATTTCTTCTATGAAGAATATATTTTACCTAGAAGCTATTCGGAGACGAATTTAATTCTTTTGCACATAGGAGGTTTAAAAAAACACGGTTTTAAGCAAGAATGATTATAATTAGTAAATAGAAAGTTTTATTAAATGATAAAAGATATGAACTAAAAACTGGTCTAAACGCCACATGGGAGGTTTTTGATGCTCAACGACGATATGAAAGAATTCATAGGCAATGAAAAGTTTATTAAATAAACATTATAGTCCTCCATATCTTTATAGGCCAACAAAAATTTGAAAACCTGATATCCCGTTAAGACCAATAGTTAGCTCTGTTAATTCATTTTGAATTATTATTCAAAATGAATTAACAAAGCAAATTATTGGTATTCACAAGAAATTAGCTAAATATTTATTAGAAATTATTAAATAATTTGCTAGATTTTAGGAATCATATAAAAAAAAACAAACTGATTTCTTTTAACATTATCTAATTTAAATTATTTTTTAACCACTTAATGTTGACTTTTCATGTTCCATAGGTAAAACAATTAATCATTATCGAAATAAAACAATACGAGTTTTAAAAACATCAAATTTAAAAATTGAAACTTTTAAAATTATATACAGTAGAATCTCTATAATCCGCCGCTTCATTACACCGGCACATCCAGTATTTTATATTTTCAATTAAAAGATTAACAAAATGTTTAATTTCAAATTTTTAAACTTTCATCTATGGGATATTTTGAAAACAAATATATTAATAAGTCAAAACAAAATATCTATAATTCTGTGAAGATGCGTTGATATTTTCGCAATTTGGGCATATAGTTTTGACAATTTAAATAATTTCAACGTTTGTTAATTTGTGACGAAACCCAAAAATGGAGGACAGTGCAATAAATTTGATAATAATTTATGATGCAGAATAATACAGAATGGCAACAAAGAATAAAATGTGGTAAAAATTCATAACTTTTTGTAATAATTCGTTCTTACATAAATAAACTTTTGTGTGAACGCAATTTTTTGATTTCACAAAAACACATTTGCATTCATTCTAACATGAACCACCCTTAAATTTATAGGTTCGAAAAAGGTCATCAAATTCAGAACAGCTTTTTATGAAACATTAACTTGAAATTGGAGACCCTATTTATGTGGTGCGTTAATTTTGATATGTAGTTTATTTCATTAAGATTTTTTTAACTAAATCAGTTACATTATTCACTTTACTTGAATAGAAATTTCATATTCATAAAAATGAGTTTCATAACTCAAAGTTGATTTTCTAATTGATTAACTATGAAAAAAAAGAAAAACCTTCAAACAAAAATTTCCAAGAAATTGTTCTTTACATTATTGCAGTTAGGTATTTTAAATTAAAATTGAAAAAACAGTAGGCCTTCACTGTGAGTTGATACTAAATATCAAATTTGTAAAAAACTACTTTTAGACCATATATACATTTTCAACTAATCAGATACAGACCTTGAATAGCGTGATGGTCCTCTCCTACCACCACCTCCTCTTCTGGACCTCCCATTGGACATTTCTACCCTTACCCTTGTGCCACAGCAGCGTCTGTAATAAAATATTAACACGGTTGCTGTATAACTGCTCATTTGCTATCTTCTAAATATTTATTAGCAATATAGGACTTACGTTCCATCTAATCCTCGTACGGCATCTTCAGCATCTCGAGGGTCCTCAAACTCGACAAAAGCAAAACCTGGAGGATTTCTGGCAACCCACACATTCCTTAAAGGCCCGTATTTACTAAAGGCGCTTTCAATTTCGTGTTTACTGGCCGATGAACCCAAATTTCCTACGTATACTTTACAAGAAAGATCCCATTCACGATAGCGAGACATCCTGTTTTTGAAATGCATTAAAAGGTTTATATAAAATGGACAAAGATTTATAATTTTGTTTTGTTAAATGCGGATCCCACTAATTCTAAATATGGAGAAATCTTTAATGCCCAACCCTTCAAGTAACTTTCTTTAAAAATATATGAAAAAGATAAGCAAATTGCTAACACTTACCTGATATTATAGAGTTAAATAAACTTGGCAAAATAAGTAAATTATAGTAAAAAATATGTATATTTCACCCAAATAATCCCACAAAGCAGCCCAAAAATATTAAAATGGCGTAGCAAAACAGCGTCACACAACAGAACTACATTCTATTCTATTCTACATTCAGCACGCGGCATCATAGATTAAATAGAAACGCGGCGTAATGGAAGGAACAGTTCACTGACACTCTTCTACCTTTGACAGATCAGTATTTAGTATTGGAACACGTCGTAAAGTGCGCTAATGAATAGAAATACGTGGAATCGGTGCAGTTGACTCACGCGCGCCATTATTCCATGGCTAGAAATTGGCCTCTATGATTTGGGATCGAGGGGGATTATCCCTCTTTATCCTGCCTCATCTCGTGTAGGCCTGGACAGCCTTCGTAGGTGGGCCCCATCCGTCGTCTACCCCGACCGCAAATGCGGCCGGTGTAGGCGCTTTGTGGGACCTCCTTTTGTCCTGGCTGGGCCCCGCCGGCTAGGGCCCTTTCTTCTGGCGCTCTTCTTGCTTCGCCGGCTCGTCTGTGTAAACCCCGGGGGTAGTGTCATGTTTATGTGTGGTATGGTTGGGTAGGGTAGTGCGGCTATGCAGCCTGGGATGCGCTTTGCTAAGGTGGCCCTTAGGCTAGCGCGGGAGGG
>NW_019417336.1:75965-91762 GCF_000390285.2 Anoplophora glabripennis | reverse complement strand
CCCTCCCCTCCCGCGCTAGCCTAAGGGCCACCTTAGCAAAGCGCATCCCAGGCTGCATAGCCGCACTACCCTACCCAACCATACCACACATAAACATGACACTACCCCCGGGGTTTACACAGACGAGCCGGCGAAGCAAGAAGAGCGCCAGAAGAAAGGGCCCTAGCCGGCGGGGCCCAGCCAGGACAAAAGGAGGTCCCACAAAGCGCCTACACCGGCCGCATTTGCGGTCGGGGTAGACGACGGATGGGGCCCACCTACGAAGGCTGTCCAGGCCTACACGAGATGAGGCAGGATAAAGAGGGATAATCCCTCTCGATCCCAAATCATTGAGGCCAATTTCTAGCGATGGAATAATGGCGCGGCGCGCTCTCAGCTTTGAATCACGATCACTGAATCAGGATCAGACAAACAGGAACTAGATCCATGAATCCAATTTCGAAGAGAACAGGATTTTGTTTAGTGTTGACATTTGATTTGATTTTAAATATCGTTTAGGTATACCTATTTTTCTGTAGACAATTAAAATAAAAATAGTAACTGCCTTCTTACAGAAAAAAGAAACAACTACAATTTTAAGGTTATATTAAATATGTTATCGTGATCAAAAGTTCGAATCACAGAAAAAGTTTGATTCGTAGGGGAAAGGGGATTACCGATCCTGATCATATAATTTGACAAGATCCGGAAACAAGAAAACAGCTACGAACATGATTTTGGGATCATAACGCGTTTAGATCCGAAAACGGCTACCGAAAGAAAGCAGCTATTGTCATTGTCAACTGTCACAATTTTCAAATAATTTGCCCGTTACAAGACAATTTAGAACAATTTTATAGTTTTATTGCATTTGCTTCTACATAGTTAATTAAAGAATCATAGTTTATATTAATGTGATTAGTTAACGAATAAGTATGTTTCGGAGATCCAAAAGTAGCTCTAACATACCGTTACCCAAAATCAATTCAGCCGGTGTCGGTACTTATAACATAAGAACTCCTAAAGTTGGAAGATCACGATCTACATCAAGGTAAGTTTTCTCTACAGATGATACAAATTTTAAGGAAGTATTAAATATTTTAGACTAAGTCAAAGAGAGGGTGTTACTTTACTTCCTCAACTTCGAACACAGAGGAAGTCTTCTTTAGATCGAAAATCTAGTACCCTTGGTTTACTCAGAACCACACCCCTACATAGACCAACAGCTAGTTCTGGTAGCTTGCAAAGAACAACTCCTACTTCTGCTATTAGTCAACGGACAAGTAATTCTCGAGTAAGTTTTTTTTAAACTTAATAGAATTCGAAAAACAATTATGTAATTTTTTTTTATTTAGTGTGCCACTCCATCATCATGTCGCAAGGAGCATGTAACGATACAAAAGCAGTCAACTGACAAGAAATGGGTGGCAGAACAGTATGTGAAGGTAAAAATATTTTTCTTGAAAACGAAAGGAAATACAGGCTATTTAAATTTGCTTCTCACTACAGGGATCTCGAAAACGGTAAGAGATACGAAGTAGCTTAAATGAGGGCAAAGTTGCATAATCAGGGGACCAACATTATGCCTGTAAAAAATCAAGGCGAACATGATTAATTTTCGAAATATTTGAAAAAAAAAAAAACAAATTTTGGAAATCCGTTTCTATTTCATTTCAGCCTTGTTTGAGGTGATATTGAAAAACGAAACACTTTCTCATGGCAACATCTTGTCCTCTATCGAATGGGATTTCACAGGATCTAACGACACTTAAAGTGTACGACAATTCAGAAAACATAGAAATCTAATAAAAAAACGTCTGAATCTGGTTCTGGCTGAGACAGTACGGTATTAGGTGCCATGAAGGCTTCCAAAAAATTTAATAAAATTTACAGGGTCGTATTAAAAAAAATGAAGTTGATGGACCTGGAAAGACGAAGCGTTATATAAAAAAATTGATTACGCCATTCGACAGAGGGCAAAAAGTTGCCATGAGAAAGTGTTCTTTTTTCAATATCACTTCAAACAAGGCTGAAATGAAACAAAATCGGATTTTCAAAATTTCGGTTTCTTTCAAATATTTCGAAAACTAATCATTTAAGCTACTTCGTATACTTACCGTTTCCGAGATCCCTGTAGTGAGAAGCAAATTTGTAACAGCCTGTATATAATTTTTCATTTATTAGGTGCAAAATTACATAATGTCCAGCAACCTCTTCGATACACGTGTTGTTGATTCAACTAACATCAAACCTCCATCTATTAATAACTTCATATATGTGACTGGAGTAATGCTTATGGAGATTTTCCCGAAAATTAAAATTAACAAAGAAACTTACAAAGAGGTGATACCTGCAAAATTAAAAGTGTTACGTTATCCAGGAACTTTAAGTAACTCTGTTTTAAAGACTGGTATGTGGTGGAGTATTTTTTATTTTATTTAATAATTTGAGGCACTTAATATGTATAGTTTAGTTGGGGTGAGTTGTTTATGCGTAATAATATGTTTCCAGGAATATTAATTTCAATTTTTTTTTCCTAAACTCGGTTGTGTGTGTGCGTGCTCGCTTATCAATGTTGCCTATTGTTACATATTTAAACCAACTGTATACGACTAATGAAGAGACAGAGAACGAAACTGCAATGAAAAATAATTTAGTAAAGAACAGTTTGCTTTTGTACGACTGTGAACTGTTATTTGTTGATTTTTTTTCTTTTTTTTTAGTAAATACGATGCACTCTTGGCCACAAGTGATAGGTATGTGGTCATGGCTCATCGATAAAGTCAATTTATGCAAAGACATGGACGATTTCTCCTTTACTGATCATTTGGAACCGGAAGAGAGGAGAAAATTCCTTTTGAAACAGGTAAATATGATTTTTTAAGTTCCTTTCAACGTATATCTCTTTTTGTGTACCTGTGTAGAATGCTGAGGATTTTTTGGTGAAGACTTACAACATATTTAATATGGGAGACAGGGATTATGCAGAGGACATCGAACAAACTAACAAATCCTATGTGAATAACTTGGCGGAATTGCTCGAAGTAGATTATGAGCAATTCAAACATCTTCAGGACGATGTGGAGAAAAAGAGAGAATACAAAAATAAACAAGTGCAAGATATAGAAAATTTGAAGACGGAAAATACGGTGTGTATGCATATCTCTACTTTTTGCCTTACAGTTTATCGTTCTAAAATTTTTAGAATATGGAATCGGAAATAGAGCAAATGAAGAAGGAGTGCGTAGACTTTGAAGACAACGACCTGATTGAAGAGAAACAAATAGAAAACGAGCTTCAACTTCTACAGCCCAAGCTGAAGGAGCAACGTAACAAGATAGAGTCCACTAAAGAGAAAGTTTCTGCTTTGCAAGAGGCCATAAAGGTGCAGCCATGCACATATCAAGAAAAACTGGCTCTTTTGCGACAGATTGATGAGCTGAAGAGGGACGTTCAAATGAAAAAGGAAAAACTCGAGTATGCTCGTGAAATTAAGTATAAATTCGACCACCAACTCACAATGGATATCAGTAAGGTAAGTATAAAGGAGCTAAATAATATACATATGTTGTATATGTATGAGCAGTTATCAGTGTTGCCTGTTGTTACGTTTGTAAACTACCTGTGTGGAATTAAAACAGATAGTTCAACCAAATTACACTTGAAGAAAAAAAAATTGTTACCTGTACTTTTATAAGCGGAAATGGTAAAAAGGGCTTGTAATAAATCTAAATAAAATAAATGCGTGAGCAGGGGTGGCAGAGGGTTGATTTGGGGGGTTGAAAAGTTGTGAAAAATTGCATCATTGGGATTTCTGACAAAAGTTGACGTCAAACAAACAAACAAAAGTATCTAATACAAAAGTTGTAGATCATGCAAAAGTCTAAAACTTTTGTAGAGGAATTTTTAAGATCTGAAAATTTCCGAGAAAAATGCGAAAACAGATTTTTTTCTGATTTTTTGTTTTTTATTTCTTATTTCCCCAAAAATAATTTAATTTTGACGAAACTTGGTGAAAGTATACTTTTCTGTCTTAAATAACCTCAATTTTTTTTAGATAAAAAAATCATGAATTTTCCAAGATATTAATTTTTTCCAATCTGACACTTTTTTTTTTTCAAATAAAAATTCTATTTAGAAAAATCATTGTACAGAGTTCTGCCAGTGATAATTTTTTTCGTTTTGATATACTTTTTGGTGAAATAAAAAAATCAGTAATCACAGTTCAAAAACATGCTCAAAAATGCAAAAAAAAAATAAAATGACTTGCAACAATGAATTTTTCAGTAATTGTTGATAATTTGTTTAAATTAAAAAAAATTCAAAAACTGATTACACCATTCAATTCTACGGAAAAAAATACAAAAAAAAACTGTGTCATTGTTTGACCCAAAATTTTATTTTTATATAGTATTGCTATAAACATCTAAGTCGAATTACAAATGCACAAATGATAAATTATCTCTGGATGATTTGAGATTTCAGCAATACAAAGTATTAACTGAAAAGTCTACTGTTGACGCGAAACACATAAAAACCCGAAATTTTGCAAAATCTTATATTTTTTTTGCCTTTATTTGAAAACGAATTTTAAAATAAATTGCATATTTACATTGACACTTTTTTGCTCTATCCAATGGTGTCAACATTTTTGCAATCCGACGTTTCGTCTTCGTGGGACCATCATCAGGTTAATTTTTTTAAATATATCGCTGCTATTTTTATGACTAAATCTAGTCATTTTTAATTCTAAATTAGATGATATTACTATTTTAATCGTAATCGTAAAAAAAAGGTTTTTAGCTATCATTTAAAAATTTTTTCCTAAGTATAGCTCTGAACGCTTTCAAAATATCTATTGGAGGAAGTCATGACAGTATAAAAGTCAATACAGTACAAAATATCCAACAATTTTTTTTAATCAATAATTTAGAAAGTTGTACCTAATAAAAAAATAATACGAATTTATTAAATGTTTTATTATTTTTAATTAGTATTGCTAATAGTAGTAAAAAAAATTGTTGGATATTTTGTGCGGTATTGACCTTTATACTGTTATGTCTTTATCCAATAGATATTTTGAAAGCACTGAAAGCCGTACTCAGGAAAAATTTTAAATGATAGCTAAAACAAGCTAAAAACTTTTTAAGTGATTACAATATCATCTAATTCAGAATTAAAAATGACTAGATTCTGCCATAAAATAGCAGTGGCTTATTTAAAAAAATTTACCGGATGATGCGAAAAAAGTGGCATTGTAAATATGCAATTTATTTTCAAATAAAGCCAGAAAAAAAATTAAACAATTTTGCAAAATTTCGGGTTTTTCCGGATATCTCCGGAACCACCCGGAATTTTAAAACTTTTTAAATGGCATATTGTTAGGTATAAAAAACACAACTTTTTTCTATAGAAAAAAAAAATTATTTATTTTATTTATACACTATTGGACTTATGTTTATAGTAATACTGTAAAGTTTTGGGTCAAACAATGAAACAGTTTTTTTGTATTTTTTGCGTACAATTGAATGGTATAATAAATTTTTTAATTTTTTTTTTAAATTTAAAGAAATTATCAACAATTACTGAAAAAATCATTGTTGCGTCATTTTATTTTTTTTGCATTTTTGAGCATGTTTTTGAACTGTGATTACAGATTTTTTTATTCCACCAAAAAGAATATGTCAAAACAAAAACAATGATCACCGGCAGAACTCTGTACGATGATTTTTCTAAGTAGAATTTTTGTTTGAAAAAAAAGTGTTTCAAACCGGAAAAAATGAATATCTCGGAAAATTCTTGATATTTTTATCTACAAAAATTTGAGGTTATTTAAGACACAGAAAGGTATACTTTCACCAAGTTTTGTCAAAATTAAATTATTTTTGCGGAAAAGAGAAATAAAAAACGAAAAATCAGAAAAAAATCTATTTTTCTCATTTTTCGCGGAAATGTTGAGGTTATGTTAAAAAGTGTCCTCTACAAAAGTTGTAGATTTTTGCATGATTTACAACTTTTGTAATGGATACGTTCTTGTTTGACATCAACTTTCGCCAGAAATTCCAATGACACAATGTTTCACAACTTTTCAACCCCCCAAATCAACTCTCCGACACTCCTGTTCACGCATTTATTTTTTTTTTTTCAATTGGTTCAAGAAATTAAAATAATTCTGTAAAAACGTATTACTAGTGTGGGACTTTGGAATATGTTATTTAAAAATCATAATTTTTTTTTGTTATGCAGGCGAAGAGCACTGTACATAAAAAAATTCCTAGTGTTTAAAAAAAATAGTTTTATACATGATTTAAATAACTAACACTTTGTAAATGTGGATCTGGGGGTCATCCACCCCTATTTAAATTTTTTATTTCACAAACTTTTTCTACTCGTTTGTTGTTTTTAAAGTTGATCTAGAATTTTTTTCCAGATACAATCTTTGGTTGGCCAATGGAACTGCTCGCTTATGGAACTATCCATAAAAAAATCATATTTAAATAAACTGCTGCTGCGAGAGAAGGGATTTCACGATCCCGCCTTCTTAATGGAACTTAAAGAGGTATTGGATTATAAAGACAGCGTGGAGAAGGAGGTGGCGGAAGCGCTGGTTAAGGTTGAAAATGATTTAATAACGGAAATGGAGAAAATTCGTGAAGTTGAAATGGAAATTTGTGAGTTTAATGAATTTGTTTGTCGAATCAACGAAGACTGCATGGCAGTCACTGAGAAGATAGCAGAAACTAACGAGAGTGTGAAAAATGTTAGTACAATGGAATACAAATTTGATTTAAATGACTAACCGTTTCTTGTAGCATTGTTTTTTCAGAACTGAGACAATTTCAACATAATTCTTGAGAAGTTGTGCAAAAATTGTATTTTTTTTTCAGATTATGGGGGCTTTAGAGGCAAACAAAATATCTCACGCTCAACAAATTAAAGAATTGCAAGATAACGACAGTTTAGATATCCAAACAAAAACGATTAGTGATTTAGAAAAGAAGCAGGAGCACCTAAATGTAGTAGTTAAAAAATTTGGCCAGAAAATGTTGAGTTTCTTTGTAGAAATGCACAATCAAGTTGTTACTAACCTTGGTGAGATGGAGGGCATACAGGGCAAACTCGTCCAGAAAATCGAAAAGAAACAGATGAGTATCGTGGAGGTGCAGCAACAGATGTTAGAGATTTTAAAAGCTTTGAAGCGTTAGATCTTTTATTCGTGTATTTATTATTTTTTATTTTTGTAATAAAGTTGTTATATTTTTATAATTTTGTAATTTCATTAAAGATATTATAATTTTATTTACTTGTTTGCAAAAGCAATTTGGATGTGAAGCGGAAAAAGTACAGAGTGGGCTAATTTCGATACTTTAGCGGTTTCTCACGTTATCTGAGGAAGAAAATATAAAACATTTAAGATGGCTCAGAATCAATTTTTTAGAAGCCAAACGATAAAAATTGTCTGGAATTCCGATGTCTTGATTTACTTCGTACAGAGGCTCTCCAGCTTGTATACCACATTTCTAGTTAAAAAAAATTATCACGGAACTAAATTGAATTTGAGGGAATGATATAAAGTGGTTTATTACTTACAAGGTATACAGGGTGTTTTGCATAAGAACCGACACGGAGCAGGGGCATGTAGGGAAACCCAAAATATGGTGATTTAAAGCAACTTACCTTTATACGAAGCTGCACGCCTGCGAAGTTATAGACCTTGAAAGTGAGGTTTCAAATTTCGAAAAAATCAATATCATACTTGAACTTAGAAAAACTAAATTTGTTACATTGTGTAAGTGTACCAAGAGCATTAATGGACAGTAAGTAGAGTTCAATTGAAGCATTTTAAAGGGTTGATAATGGATGATGCATCATTAAAATGTGACAAAATTTTTTAAACCCGCTGGGGGACTTAAAAGATTATTCATTTTATGGAAAATTTAATTTTAAAACTTCTTGTTAGTTTTCAAAAAACTTTGTCGTTTTCAACAAAAACACGAATAACTAATAATATGTATTGTAGCTGTAATTTAATACCATCAAAAATTCAAAAGTTGGCTATGAAGTCAAACTTGGCGATGAGGAAAGTCATTTAATTTTAGTAATTGTTTGCCGAGTGTTTTGAAAATGGCCGGGAAGTTTTCATTTATTTAGCTAATAAGTTGACATGCTATTAGTGTTAGGTTTCTGTGAAGGAAACCACAGAAGTGTTGAAGAATATTGGAAAAGATTTTCAAATTGTGTAATCCCCCATAGATAAACATTTTCCAGTGTTGAAAGATGGGCTCGAGAAACAGGCAAATTTTTCAATAACACTCGAGAACGTGCTATTACAATCAGGGTACAAGACGAAGAACTTATTTTGAATACAACTGAAGATGACCCACATATTGGTACTAAAATTCTATCTCGACAAACTGGTATATCCCAAACTTTTGTACACCGAGTGATCAGACATAATCTACTACACCCATATCATAAACAAAAAGTGTAAGAATTATTACCGAAAGATTTATTTCAACGAGTGAATTTCTGTCAGTTTATTTTCCGTTTCACTTCGTAGTGTTGTTTGGCGGTTGTCATGGCAACGAGGTGGCCAACACGTGAGTAAACTAAGGTGTGGGGGAACGAGTGACGCTTAAACTGAAGCAGCATCACCTGTCTTTAAACAGTTTATATGATACGTCGCTCAGTGCTCAATTATAACAGTTCTTTGTTAATATTTGTTTTGTATCAATAATTGTAGAAACGTTTCCTATGTATGATCCAGTATTATATTAAAAATATTAAATGCTTAGATTATGTTCTTCAGAATTGTTTAAGTTTGGAGAATTTAATTAGAGTACCACAGTAAAACATTTCAGGAGCGCTTCCAAGATAATCGTTTATATCTGAATTTTGTGAAAATTTCAGGTTTTCCAAATGGTGAACACCCTACTTATTTTGTACAGGGAACCTTGAAAACTCCAAAGTATTCAATTCAGGTTACTTTTTACCACCCTGTAGAAGCCAATAAATACTTAGCAATATCAATTTTCTCTAAAAAATCGAAAAGGAATTTCCTCCAATTTTAGGACCACGTGCATTATCTAAAGGTTAAAAAAATACGAACAATTAGTGATCAATCATATATATTGAATGTGATACAGTTACATCAAATAGACATACTAGTGCTGAGAATTAACTTACAAATTATATTACCAAAAGGAAACTTTATTTTCCATACCTTACAAAATATTTACACGAACATTAAGAGGGTGGTGGAGGAGGGGGTGCCGTTAAGAGGCTATTAACATCGATCCCTGGAGGAGGGGGAGGGGGGCAGTTACTGGGAGGCCAGCTGAAAGGCGGGGCTCCCCACGGGGGCATACTGGAGGGAGGTGGTAAATTGGCCCCATTTGAAGCACCCGGTGGAGGAGGCTGTGCCGTCCACGGCATCATCTGTGGCGGACTGGAAGCACCGGGCGGCGGTGGAGGCGGCATAATTCCGGGAGGACCAGGAGGCCAAGGCATGTTTGGAGGCCCCGTCCAAGGCGGTGGTGGCATTCCATTCATCGGCATGGACATCGGATTTGAAGCCATCGGTGGTGGAGCCATCAGAGGCCTTGGGGCCATCTGTGGCTCGAAAATGTTGAAACTAGTTTTGCGTGAGGTGTTGGGAGTCCCATTTTGTTGTTCGGGCGGTGGTCCTTCTCCCAGTTCCGCCATAAGTGACATGTATTCTTCATCGATCTTTGCTTTGTCTCCCGGTAGTGGAGGACCTCCTTGGCCGGGTCTCTTGGAGCGACAATCACGGGCAATGTGACCTGCGGCTCCGCAACTGGAGCACACGATGTTGTTGGTAACGTTTGGTTTGTCAGGACACTGAAATGGACAAAATGTTTAGCAAACATAGCAAAAAATGTATCAGTTTTGTATTTTGACGTAATACTCGTATCAGTGATAATAGGTCATCCATCATTCAAATTCAGACCCGAAAGATGGTTAAACATCATTTTAAAATGGTGTATAACTGAAAGAAAATGTACCTTTCCAGGAAATTAACAAGAAAAGTTCATTTTGACAGTAATACACAGAAAAAAGTTTTAAGATAATTCAAGTTAATATCCTATAAAGTTAAAAAAATTAACTACGAATACTTACCAGCCACGATTTATGATCTGTAGCTCCACAATTATTGCACCGCATTCCGTCGTTTTCTCTCAATGTACCGTTGAGTTGTGCAAGTTCTCTCAACTGCATCCTTCTCAAATCGTTCTGATTCTCCGGCACCTCAACACCTTGCCTAATAACTTCTTTTATCTGCAAAAAAAAAAGATAGTAACACGAACAATAATTATCACAAAATTTAATTACCCTTTCCACTGCCTTTTTTACACATTCAGGATTTGTAGCAGTGATGTAGGCGTGCAGCGGTTCGTCTTCACCAGGCAAAGGCTGCCCGTCTTTCCGTCCGACCTTACCTTCCTTCACCGATCCCTTCCCGCGGATAATTATTTTGGCCCCGGTCTCCTTCTCCATCGCTGCAAATATCAAAATCAATGATTCGTTTAAATAAATAACGCTATTTCAAAATATGTTACTTTTCAAAGTGTTTCCTCTGGGTCCAATCAAAAGCCCCACAAAATTTATCTCTGGATGCTCCTCTTGAGGTATCATCACCTTGTCGCTTACGCGAATCACTGGGGGTCTAAAAAATAAAGCAGGGTTAGCAGATAGAAATGCATGACGCAACTTTTATTGAGCATTAAATATATAAAATTGCAGAAAATTACTGTTTACCCTGATTTCATAAAAGGGTGATATTAATTTCTTACAAAGTCGTGGAATAAGTCACTGTAGCAAATGTTTTATATTATGAACTTACTTGTAATCCAATGGAGGTTTGAACTCTGGATTAATTGACTGCATTTTAAGAACCAGGGCATGTCTCTCTTCCTCCAATCTTTTTCTTGTACGAAACTCCCTAGTGTTCAACCTCTTGCCGTCGCTGCTGTAAATCGGCTCAGGCGATGGAGATCTGCATTAAAAATTCTAAAATAAACACCCGCCCTAGGTCCCCCACACCGCATCCGAACACCGATTATTAATAAAAACGTATAACAAATTAGTTTTTCTATAATAACTGATCTAGGTTGCAGTGGTGTGGAAGATCGTTTTAGGTCTTAATTAGTGGCCTGATTGTTATCAATTTTGAAGAAAAATCCACATGATTATGGCATCGCTAAAGTAAGCTTTAATAGATAATGATGTGGATTGTGTGGTGACTCAGAAAAGACTTCCTAAGGAAAAATTTATTATTAATTGCTGCAATGAAAAGAATTAATTAATGGCCTTCTTGACTATTAGTGGCTGAAATTGAATATTTTCATTAGGAATATTTGATATTTTATCTAAAACAGAAATATGATTAATCTGATCTCACCTAACTATAACCATCAAGCATTTTTTAGAATGTAGCAGAACAATTTAAAAAACCAATACTAGCTGATGTGAAAGGACTGCTAAAAATACAGTTACTTTGAATAATATTTAAAATTAATTGATTTAACATTCTGATTTGACCAAAAAGTCAAATTCAAAGTCCAAGTCAAAGTAAGGCATTTTATTTTAGCAAAAGAATAAATGAATATATATATTTTTTTTATAAATACTTATACTGTAAGACTAAAATGCTTGACTTAAAAAAGCTGGGCTATTTTTATTGCCAAGACTTGAAAAAAATATTTTTTTGACATGAAAAACTTTTTTTTATAACAGTTTATTGTATTTATTTATAAGCATTTTATCTCGTTTGTATCATTTTCTATTATTAAAAATTAAATTCAAGATTAACCGCAGAAAATAACGTAAAATTTATGAAAAGTTGTGTTATTTGCCTCAATATTTCAGAAGAACTTGACATATACTGCAAACTGTTCATAACAAACACCACAATCTAAGTTCTTTATAAGGTGAATGCAGTTTTTTAACCCTTTCACTGCGCGGTACATCTGAACGTAGCTAACGCGCCGTACGCTAAAGCGTGCGAGTATACTCGTCTGGAGCAGTTAGACTACTTATATTTTTACATTGTTGTGTTAAATTAAATTAAAATATGTTTAAAGGTTTCAAAATAATTGTAATAGTTTAGTTATTAATATCCATTAGCTCAATCTCAAACTCGTTGCCGCCATTGTTCCTTGTCTGTCAATTTTCTAGAAATTTTTACGAATTTATTTTAAATAAAATACAATATATCGACAGCCGTACTAAATATAAACTGAAAAAGAGATGAACAATCTTGGAATTATTATTAAAAATAATTGCAACAATTGCTATAAGCTCTGTCCGCAAATATTCCCTATACCAATTGCAACAACCGAGTCACTAATGCGCATGGTTGCGAATATATACGGTTTAATTAGCCTGATCCCATTTAACTATTCAAGCGAATTAATTCGTCTGGAGCTGTTTGAGTCCTATACATTTTTAGCGAATAAACTCGTCTGGAGCAGTGAAAGGGTTAATGAAACCGCGGATTTAATGGCAATTATACTTGTCTTTCAAAATAGTAAGTAGTAGTAAATAAATAAAACCACAATTATTATTTTTTAGTCCCACAAAATAATTTTGTATATTCTCTGCATGGAAATTCCCTTCATTTAGCATAGGTCTACTGATATATTTAGCCAGCATGTGTGCACTTATATGTTATTATTACAAGCAGATATTTGTATCTTTCATTCTTTACTCATCATATACAAAAAGAGACTAGTACAACGTATTTTCATTTTCAAGGTGCCAGTATCCAGTTTGGACGTTTTCTTTCATGTCATATGCGGGAAAAATTTTTGTTATTCCAGTGTATTTTTTAAAATGTATCGTGCAAAATTATAGTGGCCAATCAGAGTAGTAGGTAATTTAGGTATCCAAAACATATTTTTGAATCGAAGAACTGCCTATCACTTTGGGACTCAAGTATAGTTGCTGTTCTGAAATCGAGTTAAAATTTCACAAATTCTGGGTTAATATCGAGGCAATTTCAAATGCTGTCGAACTGAAACTTAGTTTGTTAGATCCGCCTTCTCGATACTGCACCATTTTTGGACAAACAAGATATAAGCTATCAAACTGGTCGAAGTACAAATTTTCAATCAATCAGTATTTGATTCATGTCAATCGGTTTTTCCATTAGAAAGTTAAAACCACTTCCAACATTTATCTAGTGACTTAAAAATAACCCAGCTTTTAATTGAGACAACTAAGAATTATTAAAAAAATAAGTGTAACATTATAGTGACTGTTTTTTTTTTATCGTTGCCAAACCACAGTTCTTGCAGGAGTGTTGAAACTGGGAGACAAACGACAGTGGATCATTTCGCACCTTTCTTCCGGATTGGGGGAAATCCCGAGGTCGCCCGATCGGAGTTTTCGGCTCACTTCTTCTATCTGCAGTTGAACTGTAATGAAACGGGTTAGAAGAGGGCAAATGCCCAAGAGTTAGAAGATTTCGGCAGATTTTAATAATAGTAAAAGTAACCTAATTCATTAAACAGTAAAATCGACTGTGATAGATGGTCTCCTTACTCACTTAAATGTTTTGACCCAGAGACTTCAACAATTTCAATATGAAACTAGACCTATTTTCAAAAAAGGCAATATATTATTTGATAGATATAACTCCTCACAGTAATATGCCAAAAAATCTAGTTCAATTGATTTTACATACTATATAAAAGTTAAATAATATTGGTGGAATATTTAAATAGATAAAAATTAATTTTACTTGCCTTTTACTCTTTTAAACCAGAATAAACTTATTTACCTATTTTTCAAATTATTCACGACACATTCATAGAATTTTTGAACTTTAATTGCTTCGCCATGAGTGCAAAACACATTTGTACTTACATTAATTTTAATATGTGATTATCCAAATACCTATTTTTGGGGGAACTTGATGCATTTATAAACAAAATTATATTGAAACATTAAGTATTGTGTTGTTAATTAAATATTGGCTAGACTCGAGCCAATTAAAAGAATATATTATTAGATGCTTAGTTCAAATAGAGCAAATTAATCAACTTTTTGCTGAATATATATTTAAACATAAATGTTAGTCTTGCTAGAGCATATTTTATTTCTGATTGCTTTAAGAGGCTGTAAAAAGCTGCAACATATTATGGAATACTTAATCTACTATAATATTAACATAATCCTTCTCTTCCACAGGCTTAATATAATAATTAAGCTTCTAGTTGGTGTCTGCAAAAGTAAATTGTTATTGCTTTGGTTTAAGTAACTTCAGAAAATTATCTATACTTACAAACTGGTTGTAATATTTATAACCATATACAATTCCACCTAAATTATGTGTAACACCTTATAAAATTCATTAATACATTTTCATATACAATTCCACCTAAATTAACTGTAACACCTCATAAAACTTTCATTAATACATTTTCATATACGTTTCTAGTACTTACCAAGAGGTAATCTATGTAAAATTATTAAACACATCCCCTAGACATAATAAAATAACACTAGTCTCAATCTAACAATTTTTGTACTTGTTGAAAAAATTTTACTTACGTAAATATGCTTGTTCCTGATCTTTGTCCAAGTTTGGAGGTAAAATCGTAGGCATGCCGGGAATGAAAATCTTCTCGTGTTCGCTCCCACCCCACCGGGATCTTCTCTTTCTCTTCTTTTCGTCATCTCCGCTACCTTTAAGACAATTATATTTTCCATCATACACGATAATAAATTCAAGAAAACGTACCTGTAGAATGATTGGAATTACCATCCCCTTCTTTAGAAATCAAGTTTGCAAAATTTCTAGTAGCTGCGATAGTAGCTAGGGTATCGGCTATCATTTTATCACCATCAGGCTCTGGCGGTGTCTTTTCCCGTTCCCTTCTCCTATCACGGCTTCGACTTCTGTCTCTATGCCTATCCCTATCACGGTCTCTGTCCCTGTCCCTGTCTCTGTGCCTGTCCCTATCTCGGGATCTACTTCGCCTCCTATCTCTTCTGTCCCGGTCTCTATCGCGGTCGCGAGATCTATCCCGTCGTCTTGATGAACCCATTTTCCGTTTTTCTTCACACACTCACTATTAATATTGATCCAATATGGCCGCAACAACGCCTTAATTCAGTATAAACCAAGAAGAGCAACGCAACGTAACATGAGCTATCACAAAATGACAGATAATCAGATAAACACACAGTGCGCAACTTTTCTAACGTGACATGCGTATGCGCATGCCCATTTAATCTTTTATAAGTGCTGCCAATATTTAAAAACTTTCATGAAATCTTTTATTTCCGATATATTAAACGATCTGAACTGAAACAATCACATGAGTGGCTGCTTTCAGAAAATCTCAATTATAATTCGATGAGCAATTATTGTGTGCTTATCACACCTGGAAATAACGATTAGTAATCGAAGAAAGAAATCATACGCCATTTTTTTAATCGTTTCGACTTCGAGCATATACTAATGGAGGTAGGTCCGTAAAACGGACCGTGGCCATTCATTCTATCGCGCCGCGCGCGCCATTATTCTATGGCTAGAAATTGGCCTCAATGATTTGGGATCGAGGGGGATTATCCCTCTTTATCCTGCCTCATCTCGTGTAGGCCTGGACAGCCTTCGTAGGTGGGCCCCATCCGTCGTCTACCCCGACCGCAAATGCGGCCGGTGTAGGCGCTTTGTGGGACCTCCTTTTGTCCTGGCTGGGCCCCGCCGGCTAGGGCCCTTTCTTCTGGCGCTCTTCTTGCTTCGCCGGCTCGTCTGTGTAAACCCCGGGGGTAGTGTCATGTTTATG